>NC_068282.1:1438500-1448500 GCF_025860055.1 Xyrauchen texanus
AGTATTTTGTCGAGGGTGTCAAAATGACAATTTCCGCCTATGATTTTGGAGCAAAACTACAGGTCATAAAAAGAACCTTAGAAAGGTGTCAGCATCATTATTTTATTTTTACCCAGAGATTGGTGGATCTATTAATAAAATCAGTCGAGTTCAGCAGCACTTGTTGCATTATATGCCAATGGCGAGAGTCCAAATATGGGAATAAACCCTTTTTTATTGTTGTTTTCCCAAAGTTGGAGTGTCTATAACTCCAGATGTGTTAAAGATATCTTAAAATCCTTTTATATTCTGATTCAAAACTAACTTTCCTTTTTATATTTTTATTTTGAAGGCCCTATATCGTTCAGGCTCAGAGATATGGGGACCTCAATGTGGCTCCATTTGTACATTTTTGACATTTTTACCCATTTTCAATGGTCGAAAACCAAATGTGGGAGCATGATATGAAGCTGTTTTTTCTTGTCCAGCAAAACAAAGATCTGTAGTATAAATAATGTTGAAACTGGAAATGTACCTTTATTTATTTACATAAAAACAATAATGTCAAAATCTAAATTTCCAAGTGTCAAAAATACATTATAATGAAGGTTAAGCGCCACTTGCGTATTCAAAGGCAAAATTTTCATTTTGACCCCCGTGTACAAAAAAATGGATTACTCATATTTTAGCTTTCATCATCATTTATATTTATATTTATAAAAACTACTCAATTTGGGAAGTTTCTATAATACAGTTGATTTGACATGGAATAACACAATATTAATGCACTCCCAAGTCTGATTGTTTTGAAAGTACTTGATGCAAGAAAACCTACTTGAAAGTGTTTGTTAAATGTCTTTACTAAACAGGGTCCAACAGGAGCTTAAAATATCAAGTAATATTATATGCAATTGTCCCAAAAACCATCTGTCCACTTGATGTAAATAATATCATATAAATGATCTGCATAACATAAGCTGAAACTCTAAACTATCACAACAACAGTTTTGGTTGGAAATAATTTGACACTGAATGTCACATCTTGCTAAAATCACTCAATAATCAACTCAAATCATGATTGTCCAATAGACGGACGTTGTTTTCTGAAGACCAAACAGATTCAAGATGGAAAAAGCTTGGGTCTCTGTGGCTTAAATAACAAAATATAAAAGTTTTTTGAACTTTTTTTATTATTTGAACGACTGACTTCATACGTCCACTAAAAATCACCAAGACACGACTCGTTATTGAGCATAAATGACTCCGAATAAAAGCTCCAGCACAGCTTGTGTGTGTTCACATGTGTCCGTTTAAACCAGACGAGCCTTGAAGCGCATTTTAACACAAACAAATGCAAGACAACAGCACAAGCAAATAATCACGCCACTATTCCCAAAGGAACGTCTCTAATTGCTTCGTGGTTGCTCTTTCATAGCGGAGGAGACTTTGTTCTGTCAACTTTGTCTCAGATGTTTCTACTAAAATTCCTTCGGATGGATAGACACAAATGAGTCAACTGTTGACATGCATTTAGAGCACAGAGCTATAAAATGAATCTGGTCTTGGGAGAATTCGATGAGAAATGTTCATCTCTGGCTATTGAGTGTCGAGTTTGGGGTCTTGGCAAATGTGAGCGCAGTTTGAGGCATCGTTGAGGTCTCTTAAAGCGGTGGTTTGAAACTGGTGGGTGGGATCGATGCCCATCTCGTGCATCGAAAGTCGGATTTTTCAAACACATGGAAAATAAATGAACAAGTCATAAGATTGAGAAACATTGGTGACTTTTATTTAGAAATTCTCAGCAGTCATATGGTAACAACGCGCACACACGCAGGACAATGTGCAACGCGCGCTCACACGCAGGACAATGTGCAACGCTCACACGCAGGACAATGTGCAACGCGCGCACGCAGGACATTGTGCAACGCACACACGCAGGACAATGTGCAACGCGCACGCAGGACAATGTGCAACGCGCGGGCGCACGCAGGACAATGTGCAACGCGCGGGCGCACGCAGGACAATGTGCAACGCGCGCACGCAGGACAATGTGCAACGTGCGCGAGCACGCAGGACAATGTGCAATGCGCACGCAGGACAATGTGCAACGCGCGGGCGCACGCAGGACAATGTGCAACGCGCGCACGCAGGACAATGTGCAACGTGCGCGAGCACGCAGGACAATGTGCAACGCGCACACGCAGGACAATGTGCAACGCGCACACGCATGACAATGTGCAACACGCACGCAGGACAATGTGCAACTAGCGCACACACGCAGGACAATGTGCAACGTGCGTGAGCATGCAGGACAATGTGCAACGCGCACACGCATGACAATGTGCAACGCGCACACGCAGGACAATGTGCAACAAGCACGCAGGTCAATGTGCAACGCGCGCACACACACGCAGGACAATGTGCAACGCGCGCACACGCAGGACAATGTGCAGCGCGCGCACGCGCAGGACAATGTGCAGCGCGCGCACGCGCAGGACAATGCGCACACGCGCAGGACAATGTGCAACGAGCGGACCTGGTCATTTAACGTACAAATCACAATGACGGCGAAAAAATAAAAACATCATATTACATATCAAATGAGCTTTAAATAATCACAAAAAGACAAATAACCGAAAGTTGTAGGAATTAAAGATAATCCGCACGATTTTCTCAATACGCAAAGCATGACAATGTGCAACGTGGGCGAGCACGCAGGACAATGTGCAACACGCACGCAGGAGAATGTGCAACGCGCGCACACACGCAGGACAATGTGCAACGCGCACACGCAGGACAATGTGCAACAAGCACGCAGGACAATGTGCAATGCTCGCACACACGCAGGACAATGTGCAATGCGCGCACACACGCAGGACAATGTGCAACGCGCGCACGCGCAGGACAATGTGCAACGCGCGCACGCGCAGGACAATGTGCAGCGCGCGACGCCGCAGCAGGGACAATCGCGCACGCAGCGCAGGACAATGTGCAACGAGCGGACCTGGTCATTTAACGTACAAATCACAATGACAGCGAAAAAATAAAAACATCATATTACGTATCAAATGAGCTTTAAATAATCACAAAAAGACAAATAACCGAAAGTTGCAAGAATTAAAGATAATCCGCATGATTTACTCAATACGCAAAGCATGACAATGTGCAACATGGGCGAGCACGCAGGACAATGTGCAACACACACGCAGGACAATGTGCAACGCGCGCACACACGCAGGACAATGTGCAACGCGCGCACGCACGCAGGACAATGTACAGCAGCGCGCGACGCACGCGAGGACAATGTGCAACGTGCACACGCGACGCAGGACAATGTGCAACAAGCACGCAGGACAATGTGCAACAAGCACGCAGGACAATGTGCAACAGCGCACACGCGGGACAATGTGCAACGCGCGCACACGCGGGACAATGTAACGCTAGCGCACACGCGGGACAATGTGCAACGCGCACGCACGCGGGACAATGTGCAACGCCAGCGCACACGCGGGACACTGTGCAACGCGCGCTGACACGCGGGACAATGCGCAACGCCAGCGACACGCGGGACAATGCGCAACGCCAGCACTACAGCGGGACAATGCGCAACGCGCAGCACGCTGGACACGTGCAACGCGCGCACACGCTGGACAATGCGCAACGCGCACACGCGGGACAATGCGCGAACGCCACGCACGCGGGACAATCGTAACGCAGCGCACACGCGGGACAATGTGCAACGCTACGCGACACGCGGGACAATGCGCAACGCTAGCGCGCACGCGTGGACAATGCGCAACGCAGCGCACCACGCGGGACAATGCGCAACGCGCGCTACACGCGGGACAATGCGCAACGCGCAGCACACGCAGCGGACAATCGCGCCAGGACATGCGCAACGCGCACGCAGGACAATGCGCAACGCGCACACGCAGGGACAATGCGCAACGCAGCACACGCAGGACAATGTGCAACGCCAGCACACGCAGGACAATGTGCAACGCCGCACACGCGAGGACAATGTGCAGCGCGCACCACGCAGGACAATGTGCAGCAGCGCACGCAGGACAATGTGCAACGCCAGCGCACGCAGGACAATGTGCAACAAGCACGCAGGACAATGTGCAACGCGCACACGCAGGACAATGTGCAACGCGCACACGCACGCAGGACAATGTGCAACAAGCACGCAGGACAATGTGCAGCAGCGCACGCACGCAGGACAATGTGCAGCAGCGCACGCGCAGGACAATGCGCAGCACGCGCAGGACAATGTGCAACGAGCGGACCTGGTCATTTAACGTACAAATCACAATGACAGCGAAAAAATAAAAACATCATATTACGTATCAAATGAGCTTTAAATAATCACAAAAAGACAAATAACCGAAAGTTGCAAGAATTAAAGATAATCCGCATGATTTACTCAATACGCAAAGCATGACAATGTGCAACATGGGCGAGCACGCAGGACAATGTGCAACACACACGCAGGACAATGTGCAACGCGCGCACACACGCAGGACAATGTGCAACGCGCGCACGCACGCAGGACAATGTGCAACGCGCGCACGCACGCAGGACAATGTGCAACGTGCACACGCACGCAGGACAATGTGCAACAAGCACGCAGGACAATGTGCAACAAGCACGCAGGACAATGTGCAACGCGCGCACACGCGGGACAATGTGCAACGCGCGCACACGCGGGACACTGTGCAACGCGCGCACACGCGGGACAATGCGCAACGCGTGCGCACACGCGGGACAATGCGCAACGCCACGCACACGCGGGACAATGCGCAACGCGCGCGCACACGCGGGACAATGCGCAACGCGCACACACGCGGGACAATGTGCAACGCGCACACGCGGGACAATGTGCAACGCGCGACACGCGGGACAATGTGCAACGCGCGCACACGCGGGACACTGTGCAACGCGCGCACACGCGGGACAATGCGCAACGCGCGCGCACACGCGGGACAATGCGCAACGCGCGCGCACACGCGGGACAATGCGCAACGCGCGTGCTCACGCGGGACAATGCGCAACGCGCACACACGCAGGACAATGCGCAACGGGCACACGCAGGACAATGCGCAACGCGCACACGCAGGACAATGCGCAACGCGCACACGCAGGACAATGCGCAACGCGCACACGCAGGACAATGTGCAACGCGCACACGCAGGACAATGTGCAACGCGCACACGCAGGACAATGTGCAACGCGCACACGCACGCAGGACAATGTGCAACAAGCACGCAGGACAATGTGCAACGCGCACACGCAGGACAATGTGCAACGCGCACACGCACGCAGGACAATGTGCAACAAGCACGCAGGACAATGTGCAACGCGCGCACACACGCAGGACAATGTGCAACGCGCGCACACGCAGGACAATCTGCAGCGCTAGCGCACACGCGAGGACAATGTGCACACGCGCAGGACAATGCGCACACGCGCAGGACAATGTGCAACGAGCGGACCTGGTCGTTTAACATACAAATCACAACGACGGCGAAAAAATAAAAACATTATATTACGTATCAAATGAGCTTTAAATAATCACAAAAAGACAAATAACCGAAAGTTGCAAGAATTAAAGATAATCCGCACGATTTACTCAATACGCAAAGCATGACAATGTGCAACGTGCGCGAGCACGCAGGACAATGTGCAACACGCACGCAGGACAATGTGCAACGTGCGCGAGCACGCAGGACAATGTGCAACGCGCACACGCAGGACAATGTGCAATGCGCAAACGCAGGACAATGTGCAACGCGCACACGCGCGAAGGACAATGTGCAATACGCACGCAGGACAACGTGCAACGCGCACGCAGGACAATGTGCAACGCGCATGCAGGACAATGTGCAGCGCGCGCACACACGCAGGACAATGTGCAATGCGCACACGCAGGACAATGTGCGCATGCGCAGGACAATGCGCACACGCGCAGGACAATGTGCAACGAGCGGACCTGGTCGTTTAACGTACAAATCACAATGACGGCGAAAAAATAAAAACATCATATTACGTATCAAATGAGCTTTAAATAATCACAAAAAGACAAATAACCGAAAGTTGTAGGAATTAAAGATAATCTGCACGATTTACTCAATACGCAAAGCATTGCTGGAACTGGAGCGTGGCTTCTTTTTACATTATTATTTGAATACATTATAATTTTACAAATCATTACATAATTAATTATGCATTATAAAATTACACCCCCCAAACATATACTAGTAACATTAGATAATTCAATATGAACTAAAATGAACAAACAATAAAAACAAATAATAAATTGACATTAGCCAAGATTAATACATTCTGGAAAATTGCATTATGCATTGTTAATGATACGTCATGCAAACCTTATTGTAAAATGCAACCCAGAAATGATCATATGTGCCGTTTGCATGACCTCATATTAACTGAGTTTATTTGTACTTCTAGAAAATGTTTGATAAAATGGTGACTTGTCACAGCACGTATAATACACATATTCCCTTATGCATGCATGTACATTTTAACCTAGCATCTTCATGATGGGTAAAAAGCAATTGGACACGTTGTTACCGAGCTATACGGTGAAGTGCTTGATTTTTAGTGCTTTCTATTAAAACAATCTGCTCATCATGTTTGCAGTGGCTCTATGAATGTTTAAAAGTTATAACAATTCTCCCACTGTCGGGGCCATTTCCATGATTTCATCCAGGGCCCCACAAACCCACGGGGCAGTCTTGGTGCGCACACACCACCAATGCTCAGTGTTAAAATTAGGAAGTGCTGTGGAGCGCAACTCGCATAGACCCAAATCATTATCAAAGTTCAACGATTATTTACTCTAGCCATCGCTGAGTGATATATTGTGTATATGCATCTGTCATATAGCCTACACAATGTATTTTCAGTTACAAGTATGTCTTTTAGGGGGGTTGACAGCTTGAATGAAACACATTCAAGGCGACAGACAGAAAAATTTCATTATAAACGTCGGCATTTCTAATCGTTCAGTTTCTGCAAACTCATCAACGACGTCATTCTTGAAGAACAAAAGCCTTTGTAAATTTGGACTGCCATCAGCTCGTCCTGGGTGTGTCAAGGAGCTCTAAAACATGATATGTGATACCTGTGCCTTTCTGACCCAAGTGTAAATGTTACATCGCCCTCTTGTGGTCTCCCGGCGCTATTACGCCAGACTGTCAAACAGAACGCCAACTGAGTGAATTGGAAAGCATGCAAATTAGGTTTCTAATTTAAATATAGGCTAATTTTAAAATATTGTTGTCTCAAAAATATAATTCGATATGTTATGGCATCCCTAGTGGCGACCTCAAACTGCGTCACAGGTCTGTTCTAATGGGATTCTGATTCTCAATGCTTTTTATCCCATGTCATGCTAATAATTTAGCATACTGTTTAGCTAGTGCAGTTTATAGTAATAAGAGTAATTTCATTTCAACTCAACCGAGGCTAAAAAAAGTATTTATTGAATTATTTTTACTGGTGAATGATTACATTTCATGGAGCAATATTTATTGAGGAATCCATTATTTTTAGAGGGGTGTCAAAATGAAAATTTCCGCCTATGATTTTGGAGCAAAACTACAGGTCATAAAAAGAACCTTAGAAAGGTGTCAGCATAATTATTTTATTTTTACTCAGAGATTGGTGGATCTATTAATAAAATCAGTCGAGTTCAGCAGCACTTGTTGCATTATATGTCAATGGCGAGAGTCCAAATATGGGAATAAACCCTTTTTTATTGTTGTTTTCCCAAAGTTGGAGTGTCTATAACTCCAGATGTTTTAAAGATATATTTTTATTTTTAAGGCCCTATATGGTTCAGGCTCAGAGATATGGGGATCTCAATGTGGCTCCATTTGTACATTTTTGACATTTTTACCCATTTTCAATGGTCGAAAACCAAATGTGGGAGCATGATATGAAGCTGTTTTTTCTTGTCCAGCGAAACAAAGATCTGTAGTATAAATAATGTTGAAACTGGAAATGTACCTTTATTTATTTACATAATAACAATTATGTCTAAACCACTTGCATTATAATGAAGGTTAAGCGCCACTTGCGTATTCAAAGGCAAAAATGGTCATTTTGACCCCCGTCTACAAAATAATGGATTACTCATATTTTAGCTTTCATCATCATTTATATCTATAAAATCTACTCAATTTGGGAAGTTTCTATAATGCAGTTGGTGAATGATTACATTTCATGGATCAATATTTATTTAGTAATCCAGTATTTTGTCGAGGGTGTCAAAATGACAATTTCCGCCTATGATTTTGGAGCAAAACTACGGGTCATAAAAAGAACCTTAGAAAGGTGTCAGCATCATTATTTTATTTTTACACAGAGATTGGTGGATCTATTAATAAAATCAGTCGAGTTCAGCAGCACTTGTTGCATTATATGTCAATGGCGAGAGTCCAAATATGGGAATAAACCCTTTTTTATTGTTGTTTTCCCAAAGTTGGAGTGTCTATAACTCCAGATGTTTTAAAGATATCTTAAAATCCTTTTATATTCTGATTCAAATCTAACTTTCCATTTTATATTTTTATTTTTAAGGCCCTATATGGTTCAGGCTCAGAGATATGGGGACCTCAATGTGGCTCCATTTGTACATTTTTGACATTTTTACCCATTTTCAATGGTCGAAAACCAAATGTGGGAGCATGATATGAAGCTGTTTTTTCTTGTCCAGCAAAACAAAGATCTGTAGTATAAATAATGTTGAAACTGGAAATGTACCTTTATTTATTTACATAAAAACAATAATGTCAAAATCTAAATTTCCAAGTGTCAAAAATACATTATAATGAAGGGTAAGCGCCACTTGAAAATCACAGGCAAAAATTGTCATTTTGACCCCCGTCTACAAAATAATGGATTACTCATATTTTAGCTTTCATCATCATTTATATTTATATTTATAAAAACTACTCAATTTGGGAAGTTTCTATAATGCAGTTGATTTGACATGGAATAACACAATATTAATGCACTCCCAAGTCTGGTTGTTTTGAAAGTACTTGATGCAAGTAAACCCGGCAGAGAAGCGCAGATGTTGTCTCAGAAAAAATTATCTGAAGGTCTCCATTTGCTCTCTATTTAATCTCATTGCTCTCTAGGAAAAACAGTTGACAGATAGATGAGATATTGACAAAATGTCATTTGTGGTTATTCTTTCTGACAAGTTCCCAGTGGTGGAGAACAGACAGTATGCTTAGAACCAAAACTAGACGAGTTTTGGGAATTTATAGACACGTTACCCACAATCAGGCCTGATTCGGTCTGAAATAAGGCGATGCTTGTCAGATCGTGTCGTCCACCCGCGTTCAGCTGACAGAAGCACGTTGTTATCAGCGGATTCAAAATGACTGACCTCCACGATGAGTTATGAGAATCCCACGAAGGGCGTTCACTGTGGCAATCGTTAATTCAAATCGTAACCGTGACAAGACTGCTTCACATTGGCACATGTGTCCACATTTAAACCTGTGCTTACAAGACACACTTGTTCATTTACCAACGTGTACTTCAGATTGTGCTGGTATGATGTTTCTCTCGTCACATGACACACGTGTGTGTGTGTCAGTGTGCGATATCACAAGAGTCGTGGGAGGTGTTGTAGCTGTGATGTGGTGTGTGAGTCATTGTCAGAGTGTGAAAATAGTCAAGTCAGATAATTCGCTGCGTCTTGAACTTCTTGGAGACATTTGAGTTATTGGATGTTTGTCGAGGGGATTATAGAGACTTCTTCATTACGGATCATATTAAGTGTGACCCGACCCAAGGTAAATCTCACTGTGGTTTTGCTCTTTTTGTCTGGCGTGACCTTTGCTATTTAGGAGTTTCTCTGAGGTGAGCTGTAACTCATCTGGTGTTTCTAACATGACCTTATAAATTACCAGGGCTTTGTGTTAGTAATGAGGGCACTTTTTGGGGGTGAGATCGTTGTCGCACGTCTGAGTGTGCTGCT
>NC_068282.1:1458500-1476000 GCF_025860055.1 Xyrauchen texanus
TTATTTACAAGAATATAATCGCATGGTGCTAACGTGCAACAACGTTTGAACACAACACAGTTTGAAATGTTTAGCATTGCATACTGCATACTTCTTCACATACTACATACGGCATACTGCATACTTCTTCACAAACTACATACGGCATACTGCATACTTCTTCACATACTACATACGGCATACTGCATACTTCTTCACATACGGCATACTGCATACTTCTTCACATACTACATACAGCATACTTCTTCACATACTACATACGGCATACTTCTTCACATACTACATACGGCATACTGCATACTTCTTCACAAACTACATACGGCATACTGCATACTTCTTCACAAACTACATACGGCATACTGCATACTTCTTCACATACTACATACAGCATACTTCTTCACATACTACATACGGCATACTTCTTCACATACTACGTACGGCATACTGCATACTTCTTCACATACTACATACGGCATACTTCTTCACATACTACATACGGCATACTGCATACTTCTTCACAAACTACATACGGCATACTGCATACTTCTTCACAAACTACATACGGCATACTGCATACTTCTTCACATACTACATACAGCATACTTCTTCACATACTACATACGGCATACTTCTTCACATACTACGTACGGCATACTGCATACTTCTTCACAAACTACATACTGCATACTTCTTCACATACTACATACTTCTTCACATACTACATACGGCATACTTCTTCACATACTACATACGGCATACTGCATACTTCTTCACATACGGCATACTGCATACTTCTTCACATACTACATACAGCATACTTCTTCACATACTACATACGGCATACTGCATACTTCTTCACATACTGCATACTTCTTCACATACTACATACGGCATACTTCACCACATACTACATACGGCATACTTCACATACTACATACGGCATACTTCACATACTACATACGGCATACTGCATACTTCTTCACATACTACATACACCATACTTCTTCACATACTACATACACCATACTTCTTCACATACTACATACGGCATACTTCTTCACATACGGCATACTGCATACTTCTTCACATACTACATACGGCATACTTCTTCACATACGGCATACTGCATACTCGTACTTACTCACCCTCATGTTGGTCCAAAACCTGTTCCAGCGCAGAAAGACAACCTCAGTCACCATTCACTCACATTGTGCTGTGTGAGACTAACGTTCCCACGTGATCATGCAGGAAGTTGGCACAGACAAGCGCCATCTCCCATCAGACCTCTTTGCCCCGGCTCAAGCGCGTTAACCTTTCCTTGCGGCGCGACCGGAAGCATGTTGTGTCAGCGACCCGGGTTCGAATCTCGTGTTTAGCATTAACCGCATTCGCATCATTCACAAGTTGCATTTTTCTCTAAAACGTTAAATTTTACCCCACTAATGGTTACGTTTAGATTTGGGGGTTCAGTTTCTATAATAGTCATTCCTCTAGCCTGTACAACTTGCGTTTGGCGCCCCTCCGTGGACATTTCGCAACACTTACAGCTTTTCCCACTGGGGGCAGTGTTTTGAGATTTGGTAAACGCAGACCGATTATGGCTAAAGAAAAGTCAACCTACTGTTTCCGATTTCCACTTGACATCTCCTTTTGTTGTCATATGAGTTTGAAACCACATTAGGGTGAGTAAATAATGACAGAATTACAAAAATTTGCATTTTATTTGTCTGCAATATACTTCAGACTATAACTTTATTTAATCGAACACATACAGCTGTGCTATTTATGACAGCATCCTGTGTTTAATCACTCTCTGCACTGACTCTGATCTGCTTCTGAGACTTTAGTAATTTCCAGACGCCTCCGTGATAGTTGTTATGATATTAGCCGCAGCACGGGCGGACCTGAAAGCTCTCAGTAATGCTCAGATTAAACTCTGGAGTTTATTGCAGCAAAAAAACTGACGAGAATGTCAAAATATTTCCACACATCAAACGAGGTGACAGTCGTCTTCTGAATCTAAACTGAGCGTGTGAGTGATTCTCTTTTGTTTGATGGAGATCAAACGCTCGTGGGATTCGCCTATAACAGAGTATTTAAAGCGCAGAACCGCGCGGAGTCTTCCACGGCCACATGAGAGAACGCTGGATATGTGATGCCAACATCTGCTAACATTTGCACAAACCCTCCTCAGTTGCAGCGCTGGCATCTCTGTGCTCGTTTCTGCTTGTATTTTAGTCTTGTTGGTTTCAAGTAAATGCATTCTTCATATTTGCACCAAACGCATGTTTTTAACAACAAACACACATCTCAATGCTGTGTCTCTGCTCTTAACTAATGAAATGTAAGGCCGTGAATGGCTTTAAAGGCATGACCTCTTAAAGACAGCATCAAATAGCTGTCCTTTCTCGTTAACATGCTCTCATTTACAGATGCTCTTTATAGAACAGCTGGTTTTCTTAAAGAGACAGTCCGATTTTTAGCACGTGTTCAACAAATCAATGTCAATACTTGTAAATAGTACCAATTATGTATTTGACAAAATATACTATATGCAATATAATATCATATCTATTGATGGAATAAATACAAAATAAATGTGTTCATTTTTAAGAAGCTAAAATGTGACATATATGATAAAAATCCAATGATAAAATACAAGTAGTATATTGAATTGCGTTACATCTTTAATGCGGTCATATTTAATGCATTACATCTTTAATGCGGTCATATTTAATGCGTTACGTCTTTAATGCGGTCATATTTAATTGCGTTACATCTTTAATGCGGTCCTATTTAATGAGTTACATCTTTAATGCGGTTCTATTTAATGCGGTCATATTTAATGCGGTTATATTTAATGCCGTCATATATAATGCGTTACATCTTTAATGCGGTCATATTTAATGCGTTACATCTTTAATGCGGTCATATTTAATGCATTACATCTTTAATGCGGTCATATTTAATGCGTTACATCTTTAATGCGGTCATATTTAATGCGTTACGTCTTTAATGCGGTCATATTTAATGCGTTACGTCTTTAATGCGGTCATATTTAATTGCGTTACATCTTTAATGCGGTCCTATTTAATGAGTTACATCTTTAATGCGGTCATATTTAATGCGGTCATATTTAATGCGGTTATATTTAATGCCGTCATATATAATGCGTTACATCTTTAATAAGGTAATCTTTAATGCGGTCATATTTAATGCATTACGTCTTTAATGCGATCATATTTAATTGCGTTACATCTTTAATACGGTCATATTTAATTGCGTTACATCTTTAATACGGTCATATTTAATTGCGTTACATCTTTAATACGGTCATATTTAATTGCGTTACATCTTTAATACGGTCATATTTAATTGCGTTACGTCTTTAATGCGATCATATTTAATTGTGTTACATCTTTAATACGGTCATATTTAATGCATTACGTCTTTAATGCGATCATATTTAATTGCGTTACATCTTTAATGCGGTCCTATTTAATGAGTTACATCTTTAATGCGGTTCTATTTAATGCGGTCATATTTAATGCGGTTATATTTAATGCCGTCATATATAATGCGTTACATCTTTAATAAGGTAATCTTTAATGCGGTCATATTTAATGCGTTACATCTTTAATACGGTCATATTTAATGCATTACGTCTTTAATGCGGTCATATTTAATGCGTTACATCTTTAATGCGGTCATATTTAATGCGTTACGTCTTTAATGCGGTCATATTTAATTGCGTTACATCTTTAATGCGGTCCTATTTAATGAGTTACATCTTTAATGCGGTTCTATTTAATGCGGTCATATTTAATGCGGTTATATTTAATGCCGTCATATATAATGCGTTACATCTTTAATGCGGTCATATTTAATGCGTTACATCTTTAATGCGGTCATATTTAATTGCGTTACATCTTTAATGCGGTTCTATTTAATGCGGTCATATTTAATGCGGTTATATTTAATGCCGTCATATATAATGCGTTACATCTTTAGTAAGGTAATCTTTAATGTGGTCATATTTAATGCGTTACATCTTTAATAAGGTAATCTTTAATGCGGTCATATTTAATACGGTCATATTTAATGCGTTACATCTTTAATACGGTCATATTTAATGCGTTACGTCTTTAATGCGGTCATATTTAATGCGTTACATCTTTAATGCGGTCATATTTAATGCGTTACGTCTTTAATGCGGTCATATTTAATTGCGTTACATCTTTAATGGGGAAAACCCCATTGACTTCTATTGTAAGTGTCTCACTGGAACACACATTTGTGCTTTTATAAAGAAAAGAAGGAACGAGTCTAAATAATTATTATGCCACAAATGCTGTCGATTGAGCTGAACCTGCATTGAACCCGGAATATTCCTTTAATGTCTTTGATGAAGGAATTTACTACAATCCCATAATGCATTGCGAATGATGTAATCAAATTAAAAACTAAGGCAAAATATAAAACGATTGATTTAAAGACATATATTCAGATATTTGCAAATGACGTGGACTGATGGTTCAACAGAAGCACGATAGGTCTGTCTTTAAACATTTAAAGACACCATTAATAATCAGTTCACCTTTGGAGAAAATTATTGTGATTTTACTTTGACTGTTGCGATAAATAGGCAGGGGACAAGCCCTTCAACATGTCCCAACTTCCTGTTTCAATAGGAAATATGTCAACAGAAAGAAAACTGGGCTCATCGAGACATTTCACGGGGTATATTGTAAATGTGTTACACAAAATGGTATAGGGGTAGGGGTGATACAATGCTAATAATGCTAATAATGACGGATTTTTTTCCACTTTCAGGTCAGAGCAACTCTCACGTCTTAGAGAACGATCCCCGTTATGACTCAATGGTGCAGCTGAGAAAAGTGTCGCATCTTCTCAGTCCACAACGCAATGGATCCGTGAACTTGTACCATATAGGCGGCGTTCAAGGCGACATGTCACCCGTCTGCTGGTCACCAGAAGAACACGAGTCACCCGAGGGGAAAGGTACATGCTTAAAGTGTGGTGAAGAGTTTAATACCCAGTACTAGTGACTGGAATGTTACTGGTTCAATCAAAGTCCTTTTAAATCCATGAAATCTCCGAAACACAAATAACAACAATTTAGCAATTCTGTAATACATGCAATCTTTACTTATCCTTAAGATTCATCAATTGATGAAAAATGTCATCAATTCAACAAAAAGTGACCAAAACAAATTCTTTCTTCTCTTGCTGGTGGACAGACGGTGTACCCCTGAACACTGATGGCACATGGATGCCAGTTGAAACATGCCCGTATTGCCAGCGGACGTATCGCACTCTGGGTGACGTCTCTCTGAAGGAGCATATGAAGTTCTGCCAGGACAGAGATGGCAGGGAGGATGTTTGCCCTATCTGTGGGTACAGTACGCAATACCGTGCACAAATGGAATGCCACCTCACCCTTCACAGCCAAACTCAAGACAAGGTACTCAACGCACATACTGTACATACCAAACAACATACCAAAAACATGTTCTAACCGCTCATTATTTCTGCTCATGTACTGTATGTTCCAGAACCCCATGTCGGATTCAGCCATAGAGAACAGGAAGTTTAAGTGTAATCAGTGTGGAAAAGCCTTTAAATACAAGCATCACCTTAAAGAGCATCTTCGCATTCACAGCGGTAAGCGACTCAAAAAATGCAATTGTGCAGCAGAAGTTTTAATGCAAGCAAAGTAGATAAATTATATTAAAAAATATTACCATTACATTAATGTATTACACTCATGAATTCATCCCACTAAGGAATTTCCAGGTCATATTTCACAACTACAATTATATTTGGCATAAAAAAAAAGAGGCCTATTTTTAGGACGATTAAGATCGTTTGCATTATGATAATTAAGTACATTGCCCTCCAAAAATTCTCCTTACTGCAATGAAGAAAAAAAAAACACTATTATTTTCATTACTGTGATTCTGTAAACCAGGATTTTATTTAAAATCAGCATTAATAAAATTTAAAGCAAACACTACCATTTATACGTGCTTAATTTTACAGACCGATATCATTATTAACTGTTTACTGTAAGATAATGAGATTTTTTATATTACTTTGATACTGAGAATTTAAAGGGGGTTTAAATGTGCTTATTTGTCATAAGAAAATGTTTTTTTAAACAATGTAAAGAAATCTTAATGTTTAAAGTGTAATTTTCCTTAATAATTTATAATATTATATATATATATATTTTTTTTAATTTTGGGGTGAAGTATGACCTAGACGACCTTTTTTTTTCTTTCTTGTCAGCTTTTTGATGATTTGGATATATTGAAAATACAAACAATCATGCCAATAAGTAGTTTGAGACATTAAAAAAATTAAGAAATACAAAATATTTCACAATATGCATAATTCAATTCAATAAGTCAGTCCGACAAGACATTCTAAAGTGTTCTGGAAGTCACCGTTGCCATTTTTCCCATTTAGGTGAGAAGCCGTACGAGTGCTCGAACTGTAAGAAGCGTTTCAGTCACTCTGGGTCCTACAGCTCTCACCTCAGCAGTAAAAAGTGCCTTAGTGGAGGCGGAACAGGAAATGGCCACTCCCATTTTAATGGCCACTCCCACCCTGACTACCTCTTCCCCTCCCCAACATCGCCTCCTGTGGTTGGCGGTCGAAATGGCAGTCGAGGAAAGGGCTCTCCATACGCCCCCCTGGGTCAATACCAAATAGACCCACTCACCATGCCAGGGCAGGAGTCTGTGCCCATTATGCATGCGGTAGAGCTGACCAGGTCGTGGGACCCTACAGTGGATTTGGCCATGAGGACGGGCGTGTTTAAAGGCACCACTCTGCTACCTTTACTGCAGTCGCGCAGCAAGTTTGAACAACTTTTACAGGAAATGCTTTGTAAGGAAGTTGGCGAACAGAGACAAGGAAGAGAGAGGAAAAATGAGGCACCCATCAGTGCCGTGACGTGTCGATGGTGCTCAAAGGTGTTTCCCAGCGACGGGATGCTAATGCATCATGAGCGGTATCAGTGCCAGAGCAAAGACATCGTGAACTATCCACTGTCACAGCGACCCAAAAACGGATCTCCACTGAACTTCTCTAGACTCTCAAACCTGCCATATGACACCCAGACTTCACCAACTACCAATAACGTGCCTTATAGAGACCTTTCTTCGCCCCAACGGGCATCCTGGCATTCCGTACCAAAGCAGATCCTCGTGCCTTTACCTACACCACTGTTATCCCAAGATAAACACTGGCCAAATGAAAAAATGAGTAGTCCAAGAAAACCAAATCCAGTTGATCCAACATCCCCAACATTATCTGACCGCCAACAACTGATTGCCTCAAGGTTTGGTTCTCCACCTTGCCTGGATCTATCTTTCAATTCCACATCGCCACGTCAATCGAGTCAACATATTACGGTATCAGGATCGATTCAGAACGAACCCTTGGACTTATCCATCCCCAAACCCCATTCTACCTCTGGAGGTATGTCACGAGAAACCAGAGATCAGACTTGTAACGGCTACTCGCCGCAGCAAGGAAGACGTGACATGGATAGTATGTTCAAGAGACTGACTCCACCCTCTCAGCAGCAGGTGGGTGGGGCCTATGCACAGTCGCCGCTCTTTGGAAGCACGGTTTTCAGTAACTACCCCCTCTTTAATCACATGATCCCTGGCAGCCTAGCAGGAATGGGGCACAATGGTCTGACATCGCTTCCTCTCACGCCACCAACGCCAAGCCCGGGTTTTCTCTCTTCAGTGGCGTATATGGTGGAGGCGGAGTCAGAATCGATGTTGAAGAGAATACAACACGAAAGACATTCTTTGATGGTAAACGCAAACTGTAGCTAGATGAGTGATCAACTATTGATAATACTGTATTTCACATTGCTGTACTATACTGAGGGCACTTACATGCACGTTCTTACACTGATAATGCATAAGAAGCCGAGAACCTGAGTGGTCATGGAAATAGGGTCATAAACGCGTATGAATAAACCAATCAACACGGGTAGATTTTTGAACACTACACCAATTTTGCGTTGCATATAAACGCATTTACCGGCGTTTCTACCGGCTTATCCAATGAACGCACGTGTTGTGCACATGCCTCTTTACGGTTTGACATCAAAAGTCTGAGAATAACGCTATTATTTCAAATCTCATGTAAACACGGTTTGGTTTTGTCGGATTTTGCGAGTCATTGCGAGCCGTTTAGTGCATGTAAACGGGCCCGTTCCATTACATTCTCTGTGCTCTGATGTTTCCAGGTATTGTAAAAACGCTACAAATGTTTCGTTATCCGAACTATCCGAATGATTCGTTACATGAGTGAACTATCCGAATGGTTCGTTGCATGAGTGAACTATCCGAATGGTTCGTTGCATGAGTGAACTATCCGAATGGTTCGTTGCATGAGTTAACTATCCGAATGGTTCGTTGCATGAGTGAACTATCCGAATGATTCGTTGCATGAGTGAACTATCCGAATGATTCGTTGCATGAGTGAACTATCCGAATGATTCGTTGCATGAGTGAACTATCCGAATGATTCGTTGCATGAGTGAACTATCCGAATGATTCGTTGCATGAGTGAACTAACCGAATGATTCCTTGCATGAGTGAACTAACCGAATGATTCGTTGCATGAGTGAACTATCCGAATGGTTCGTTGCATGAGTGAACTATCCGAATGGTTCGTTGCATGAGTGAACTATCCGAATGGTTCGTTGCATGAGTGAACTATCCGAATGATTCGTTGCATGAGTGAACTATCCGAATGGTTCGTTGCATGAGTGAACTATCCGAATGGTTCGTTTCATGAGTGAACTATCCGAATGGTTCGTTGCATGAGTGAACTATCCGAATGGTTCGTTGCATGAGTGAACTATCCGAATGGTTCGTTGCATGAGTGAACTATCCGAATGGTTCGTTGCACTATCCGAATGGTTCGTTGCATGAGTGAACTATCCGAATGGTTCGTTGCATGAGTGAACTATCCGAATGGTTCGTTGCATGAGTGAACTATCCGAATGGTTCGCTGCATGAGTGAACTATCCAATGGTTCGTTGCACTATCCGAATGGTTCGTTGCATGAGTGAACTATCCGAATGGTTCGTTGCATGAGTGAACTATCCGAATGGTTCGTTGCATGAGTGAACTATCCGAATGATTCGTTGCATGAGTGAACTATCCGAATTATTCTTTCTTCTTCTGAACGTCTCCAAATGTTTCGCGAACCGATTCATTGATTCATTGAGAGTAATCGACTCTTGTGATTCATTCAAGTTCTGATTCTGAACAGCCGACAGAAAATACCGGACACATGGAGGGAAATATCGCTCAAGTTACGTGATAAGATGCGCAGATTGACGGTCCCAGACGCGGAGGCAACTCAGATTCGTCCTCCGCCATCTGGATTGAGTCACTACGCCACCACGAGGACTTAGTGCACATTGGGGATTGGGCGTTACAAACTGGCGAGAACAAGGAAAAAAGTTATTAAATATTTGTATTCATAATCATAATACATATTTAGAATTATTAAAACTAAAATAAACTATATTTGATAATTTTTATTTGACTGTGCAGAACATTATGCGATGTTGTGGGTGATCGCTATGCAGTTGCTATGGTGTTCTGTGTTTACACTGTTTCTATGTGGTTCAAGGGGGTTCCGGATGATTGACACCTGACCCAAGACACATAATATCAAATTCATGACTGTGGCAAAAATGTTGCACCTAAGTTTACTGTCCAAGTTACAAACACACATATTTGTTCAAATCACTGAACCTAATATGAGCAATATTAATAGTGATGTTAAATTAAAATGTATATTCATTTAAACAAAAATATATATAATAATAATAATATATATATATATATATATATATATATATATATATATATATATATATATATATATATATATATATATATATATATACTTACTATCCGTTGTATTTTTCAAAGTTTCATTATTTAAAAAAAAAAAAATGAGAGAGACTGATTTTACACTCTTAGTCATGCAGGGAAAATCTGAAGCATATATGTACTATATATCTGAACTTCAAAAGCACATCATATTGCAATTGTGACCGCTCTCATGCGCCCCTGATTTCCTTTGATGATGGAGTTTTTGATGAATTTGTTTCCTCTCTTTAAGCTGTAAACAAACATGCAACTCTCAGGGAAATTCCCCACACACTCACACACACACACTCACAAACACTCACACAGAGACAGACACACACACACACACTCACACACACACACACACACACACACACTCACACACACACACACTCACAGACACACACACACAGACACACACACACACAGAGACAGACACACACACACACACACACTCACAGACACACACACACACACACACTCACACACACTCACACTCACAGACACACACACACACACACACTCACACACACAGACACACACACAGAGACAGACACACACACACACTCACAGACACACACACACACACACACACTCACACACACACACTCACAGACACACACACAGAGACAGACACACACACACACACTCACAGACACACACACAGAGACAGACACACACACACACACACTCACAGACACACACACACAGAGACAGACACACACACACACACACACTCACAGACACACACACACAGATACACACAGACACACACACAGATACACACACAGACACACACACACAGATACACACAGACACGCACGCACACACACACACACACACACACACACACAGATATACACACAGACACATACACACACACAGACACACAGATACACAGACACACACACAGATACACACACTCACACACACACAGACACACACACTCACACACACAGACACTATGCCAAAGGGCAGTGAGGATGCGTGTCCGTTTCCACACGCCTGCATGCTGACTCAGTAACATCATTTCACATTATGACACTGTTTCATAATGGATAATGTAAATAAAGTCATATATAGCCAAATGAAATCAATATATTTTCTGTCGTGTTCTCTCACACAGTTGTGATCTTGTCGTGGTAAAAGCGCGAGGATATATCAGCACACGTGCATTCAGGAAACGTTTGTGGATGTCGGTGGATGTTCCTCTCAGGCCTCGTAATAACGGTCATTTTCTCTCTTCGGTTCAGAATGAGGCTTTGAATCGTGGCGGTCTGGAGTGTCTGTCTCTGATGGAGGACGGGATGGATGGCGAGATCGGTCCCGGGAGAAAGAGACTGAGGAAGACGGAGGAAGGACTTTACGCCTGCGACATCTGCGACAAAACCTTCCAGAAGAGCAGCTCTCTCCTGCGCCATAAATACGAGCACACAGGTACAGACACGAGCAGACAACATGACATCAAAACAGACTTGTGCATGATTAATTAGTGCTAATGAGTTTAATTTCATAATCATACATTAGAATGTCATAAGTTTGCTTTTGCATTTTAGCGGACCATTTCATCAAGCCACCGGTCATGTAGAGATATTTAACAATCCTGATGGATCACATCAAGTCCCGGACTACGTTTATTTTGTTTGTTTGTTTGCAAATGTTACATTGTGGAAGTAAAACAGGTTGTAAACGATCAACCTGTGCAACAAAACACAAACGCTTAAACCTCAATTAATTATTAATAAAAACTAATTAAATGCACCATAAGTTCCCTTTGACCAAAAAACATGATATTTATTTCTCCCTAATTTGGAACGCCTAATTCCCAATGCGCTCTGAGTCCTCATGGTGGCGTAGTGACGCGACTCAGTGCGGGTGGCGGAGGACGAATCTCAGTTGCCTCCACGTCTGAGACCGTCAATCCGTGCATCACATCAGGTGACTCGTTGAGTGCGTTACCATGGAGACGTAGCGCATGTGGAGGCTTCACGCTATTCTCCGCGGCATCCACGTATGACCCACCACACGCCCCACCGAGAGCGAGAACCACATTATAGTGACCACGAGGAGGTTACCCCATGTGACTCTACCCTGCCTAGCAACCGGGCCAATTTGGTTGCTAAGGAGTCCTGGCTTGAGTCACTCAGCACGCCCTGGATTCAAACTCACGACTCCAGGTGTGATAGTCAGCGCCAATACTCGCCGAGATACCCAGAACCCCAAATTATTCAATGAATAATGAATAATTCAAGCGCAAGGCCTCATAGCCTCAATTTTGCACTCAATAGTTTGAATTTATTAACACTTAAAATGTTAAGCCTATGCATTTTTAAAGAAAATACGTTCAAGGAATGTAGATATTTCTATCACACCTGGAGTCGTGAGTTCGAATTCAGGGCGTGCTGAGTGACCCAAGCCGGGTCTCCTTAGCAACCAAATTGGCTCAAAATTGCTTAAATCACCTTTCTTTCCCATTCTGACATTCAGTTTGGAGTTCAGGAGATTGTCTTGACCAGGACCACACCCCTAAATGCATTGAAGCAACTGCCATGTGATTGGTTGATTAGATAATTGCATTAATGAGAAATTGAACAGGTGTTCCTAATAATCCTTTAGGTGAGTGTATTAGATATACGTCACACGCTAATGACACTTTTGTCTTGTTTTTAGGAAAGAGACCCCACAAGTGTCAAATCTGCAAGAAGGCTTTTAAACACAAGCATCACTTGATCGAGCACAGCCGCCTGCACTCCGGAGAGAAGCCGTATCAGTGCGATAAATGCGGTAAACGATTCTCTCACTCCGGCTCGTACTCGCAACACATGAATCACCGTTACGCATTCTGCAGCCGCGACAGCGACCCGGACGCACCCGGAGAGGACGCGGCACTGGGGGACGGCGTTCCGTACCTGAGCCCCATCACGGAGCGCCAGGACGGCGGCACGTATCTCAGCGACTCCAGTATGGAGGGAGCGGCGCTGGAGTACAGAGAGAAAGACGAGGAGGAGGAAGAGGAGAGCTCGCTCAGGCATCACATCCACGAGAGAGGGATGAGAACAGATCCTCAATGGATAAAGGAAGAAGCCGAGGACAAATCCTTCAGACAAGAGGAGAGGCAGGACGCAGAGATGATCAACACGGCACGGAACGAAGACATGGAGAGGACAAACGAGATGGAACGAGACAGGAAGTGAAATATCTCACCTGTGTTTACCAAAGATGTGCAGAACACGGACACTCTGGGACAGGTTTCACAACAGAACGGAGACATTCGGATTGAAGCGTTCCTCTAAAAGTGCTTTTAGGTCAATGCCAAATATAATGAGACCATCACCAATCTTCTATTTTGCTTGTTTCTACTTTAACACGTTTGCTCTGTCAATATGTTTACAACTCAGACAACTCAGTAAATAAATCATTAAATATGAAATATATGAATACATGATTCAGGATATAAAAGCTCAGGAGCATCTATATAATCTCAGAAGAAACATTCAGTTGTAACTTGTAGCACCTGATAAACATGCAAAATAAATATATATTCTAGAACAATAAGTTTCCTAAAAATGTATGTCCTCGTATGTGGACAGCGGGACTATGTTGTGAAAATGTCTAAATAATACCGAGCTATAGAAAGTCAGATTTTCTTCCAAGAGTGTCGATTATGATATTTCTGAGATGTTACATCATAAATTAGCATAATTAATTCAGATTCAAAGTAACGTCCAGCATCATCCAATCACGGTCGACCATGTTCAAATAAAATGATCCATTATAAATGTGAATCTATGTACTGATGATCATCGTCCCATGTGTGTCAAACATGTTGAGTGTCCAAACATCATCTGCAGCCTGAAACTGAACTTTTGATCAGATTTTTAAGAGTGAACGCACTTAACTGCATAGAGAGCTATAGGATGCTCCCTTGCTCCCTATTTAGTGCATGACTTAACCTCCAGTGTGCTGTCTGTCTGCACTGGTCTCAGAACAGTTATAGGAGAGTTATAGGATGCTCCCTTGCTCCCTATTTAGTGCATGACTTAACCTCCAGTGTGCTGTCTGTCTGCACTGGTCTCAGAACAGTTATTGAGAGCTATAGGATGCTCCCTTGCTCCCTATTTAGTGCCTGACTTAACCTCCAGTGCTGTCTGTCTGCACTGGTCTCAGAACAGTTATAGGAGAGCTATAGGATGCTCCCTTGCTCCCTATTTAGTGCCTGACTTAACCTCCAGTGTGCTGTCTGTCTGCACTGGTCTCAGAACAGTTATAGGAGAGCTATAGGATGCTCCCTTGCTCCCTATTTAGTGCATGACTTAACCTCCAGTGTGCTGTCTGTCTGCACTGGTCTCAGAACAGTTATTGAGAGCTATAGGATGCTCCCTTTCTCCCTATTTAGTGCATGACTTAACCTCCAGTGTGCTGTCTGTCTGCACTGGTCTCAGAACAGTTATAGAGAGATATAGGATGCTCCCTTGCTCCCTATTTAGTGCATGACTTAACCTCCAGTGTGCTGTCTGTCTGCACTGGTCTCAGAACAGTTATAGAGAGCTATAGGATGCTCCCTTGCTCCCTATTTAGTGCCTGACTTAACCTCCAGTGTGCTGTCTGTCTGCACTGGTCTCAGAACAGTTATAGGAGAGCTATAGGATGCTCCCTTGCTCCCTATTTAGTGCATGACTTAACCTCCAGTGTGCTGTCTGCACTGGTCTCAGAACAGTTATTGAGAGCTATAGGATGCTCCCTTGCTCCCTATTTAGTGCATGACTTAACCTCCAGTGTGCTGTCTGTCTGCACTGGTCTCAGAACAGTTATAGAGAGATATAGGATGCTCCCTTGCTCCCTATTTAGTGCCTGACTTAACCTCCAGTGTGCTGTCTGTCTGCACTGGTCTCAGAACAGTTATAGGAGAGCTATAGGATGCTCCCTTTCTCCCTATTTAGTGCATGACTTAACCTCCAGTGTGCTGTCTGTCTGCACTGGTCTCAGAACAGTTATAGGAGAGCTATAGGATGCTCCCTTGCTCCCTATTTAGTGCATGACTTAACCTCCAGTGTGCTGTCTGTCTGCACTGGTCTCAGAACAGGTATAGAGAGCTATAGGATGCTCCCTTGCTCCCTATTTAGTGCCTGACTTAACCTCCAGTGTGCTGTCTGTCTGCACTGGTCTCAGAACAGTTATAGGAGAGCTATAGGATGCTCCCTTGCTACCTATTTAGTGCATGACTTAACCTCCAGTGTGCTGTCTGTCTGCACTGGTCTCAGAACAGTTATAGAGAGATATAGGATGCTCCCTTGCTCCCTATTTAGTGCATGACTTAACCTCCAGTGTGCTGTCTGTCTGCACTGGTCTCAGAACAGGTATAGAGAGCTATAGGATGCTCCCTTGCTCCCTATTTAGTGCCTGACTTAACCTCCAGTGTGCTGTCTGTCTGCACTGGTCTCAGAACAGTTATAGAGAGATATAGGATGCTCCCTTGCTCCCTATTTAGTGCATGACTTAACCTCCAGTGTGCTGTCTGTCTGCACTGGTCTCAGAACAGTTATAGGAGAGCTATAGGATGCTCCCTTGCTCCCTATTTAGTGCATGACTTAACCTCCAGTGTGCTGTCTGTCTGCACTGGTCTCAGAACAGTTATAGGAGAGCTATAGGATGCTCCCTTGCTCCCTATTTAGTGCATGACTTAACCTCCAGTGTGCTGTCTGTCTGCACTGGTCTCAGAACAGTTATAGGAGAGCTATAGGATGCTCCCTTGCTCCCTATTTAGTGCATGACTTAACCTCCAGTGTGCTGTCTGTCTGCACTGGTCTCAGAACAGTTATAGGAGAGCTATAGGATGCTCCCTTGCTCCCTATTTAGTGCATGACTTAACCTCCAGTGTGCTGTCTGTCTGCACTGGTCTCAGAACAGTTATAGAAATGCATCTTATGTTCATCATAACTCCATATAAAGCCTCTGAAAGAAACTTTTATCAGTTTTTAGATGCACTCATTTATTCTCAATGTGATGTACAGTGAATATAGGCCTATTGTCCACGTATGTGGTCATTGTGTTTATCAGCGCGCCGTTTCGCGATAAATCGCTCAAATGTTTAAAACAGCATATCAGATGAAACTAGAGACTCTAATCTTTTGACTCAAACAGGTTTCAGTGTAAAAACTTAATGAGGTTTCTCACCAGATGTAGTTTTGTGTGCGTTTCTCCCAAACAGATACTCCGCTGTGATCAGCGCCATGTTGTTTTGTCACACGACTCTGTGCATTGAACGTTTAACCCTATACTAACAGCACAGAGTCTCCTGAACTGAGATCAGTCGGTTTAAGTTAAATTAAATAATGCATTGCATACAGCGAAGCCAAAACGTAACGTCCACGCATGTGTACGCGGGGTCTCAGGACGCTACTCAAAAGATCCATAGGATAAAACGATGTACCATATATTTGAACTAGTCCCCTTTTAGGGTCCCACCGCAGTTAAATGTTGTTTTATCTTTTTCATAAGAGTACACACGTCACAAGTTAGTACTGGGAAGATTTTGAAATATATCAATGTAACGAGTATTTAAAAAACATTCACAGTTTAGAGAGAGCTGGTGGAGGTTCAGTTAATGAATGCTTCTTCGTTTATACTTAAACTCAAATGAAACATCTGACATCTATGTACATATGGAGGATAATGAGAGACATGCGAACCTCAAACCAAAGTTTCACTTTCTTCTTAGCATCATTAGATCATCATTCAGAGTGCAAATGAGGCACGACCTCTGAAACAAACGATCAGTGCCGTAATACAGGTGATCATTTATTATTCGGCTTTTCTACTTTAATGTCAAAGTCTCTGTTTAAACAAACACACAGAAGAACTGTGCAGCATTTCCACCACTGTTATTTTTGTATCCAAATTTCAGAGCTTTTGTTAAAATGTTAATAACATCAACTTTGTAATAAAATTTGACATATTTAAAAAAAACAAAACGTTTTTAATTGTATTCTTCAGATGCAACGTGTTCAACTGCATTTCTTCCGTGGAAGCGCAAGGACGTTTCGGGATGTCAAACACCGTCCTAATGAGAGCTTGTATCTCCAGAAACATTATAGTTCAATTCTTAGTTATTATAAATATGACACGTCCTAAATTAACAAACTTATTCGGCTCAAGTTAACTTTTCTTAAAGGGACAGTGCACCCAAAAATTAACACTCTCTCAATGTTTATTCTCATCTTTGTGTCTTCTGCAGAACACAAATGAAGATTTATAGAAGAATATTTCAGCTCTGTAGGTCCTTACAATGCAAGTGAATGGTGACTAGAACTTTGAAGCTCCAAAAGCACATAAAGCTGCAATTTTGTACATTATAATGTATATATATATATATATATATATATATATATATATATATATAGAGATCCGATTCCAAAATGTGACATTTCAAGCACTGTTTAATTGAACCACTTGATTGTATTTATTAATAAATAAACTTTAGGGTTTAGAGAGTTATTTATTTAGTGATTTGAGATAACTATAATGATTTACAGTGTAAAGACACTAAATGACTGAAGTTT
>NC_068282.1:1486000-1513500 GCF_025860055.1 Xyrauchen texanus
AAGACAGACAGGCAGGCAGACTGACAGACAGGCAGGCAGACAGACAGACAGGCAGACAGACAGACAGGCAGGCAGACAAGACAGGCAGACAGGCAGATAGACAGACAGGCGATCCAAATTATTTAAATGACTTCCGTTAATGCAGATGGGAAAAAGCACTAAAACACTCTTGTCAGTGTCTCCCAATTCCCAAACAAATGACTCTTTTGAATAAACATCACAAATATTTATTACAATTTATCATTTTATTATACATTTAAATTTATAATCAAATAAAAATATAAATTTTAATTATTATTTAATACTTTTGATTAAAATTTTTATTTAAAAGATTTTAATATTAATATTTTTATTTAAATATTGAATTATATTATAAATTGTAATTCATAATACAATTATATTAAATTCTAAAATTGTATTAATTTTAGTTACTTTTGATTAATATTTTTATTATGTATGTTTTATTAAAATATAATTTTATTTTTATCTATAATACAATTATATTAAATAATACATTTTAATGCATTTTTTAACTTTTGATTACTATTTTTATTTACAGATTTTTATATTAATATTTGTATTATGTATTTTTTATAAAAATGTTGAATTTTATTATAAATTGTAATTTATGATACAATTATATAAAATTATAAAATCGCATTCATTTTAGTTACTTTAGATTAATATTTTTATTCATACATTTACAATTTTGTAATATATATTTTTAATACATTTTTATTAAAATATATAATTGTATTAAATTATAAATTGTATTGCATTTTTTTAAGTTTGATTACTATTTTTAACATTTTACATACATTTTAATATAAATATTTTTATGATGAAATTTATTTTTTATTAAAAATGTATAAATTTGAATTTATAATAAAGTTGTGACTAAGAACAACGATGTCAAAAAACAATAATTTATTTAAAATAATTACATACATTTAATTTTTATGAAGCTTATGGTCAATTCTTCAGTGTGCAACAAACACCAAATAATGAAAAACTAAAAAGTAAAGTATGATATGAATGTGTAATGTCTATTAAATACAGCAAAAAACAGATTGAATGTAATATATATATATATATATGTTTAGTATCTTTTTCATGGTTGTTATTTCCTCCCATCCCGTGTTAAATGATGTTTGTAACGAGGACAGACAGCGACATCTAGTGACCATTTCATATTCAATAAACAAACATTGTTTCAGTGTCGGTACCGTTTCAGGTGTCGTATCACGTGTCTCAAGGTGTCGTGGTTTGGCGGCGGCATACTGATGACCAGCAGCTTCAGTCGGTCCACCTGATCCAGGTAATCGGGTATTTCTAGAAGACACACATTCATAGAAACGTCTTTTAACAACAGCATGAAACACTTCACCGATGTCTCTCCTGTTCTGATGTCACTTACTGACGGTCTCGACGATGTCGTGGAAGAATCCGTACGGGACGAGTGGTTCGGGTAATTCCCTGAAGAACAGCTTCAGCGCCCCAGTGATGACGTGAACGTCCTCCCACTGCGGATCATCCAGATCCAAGCGCTCTGACCACAGGATACAAACAGATAAACACTCTCAGAAACCATTTGTGTACAAACGCTGCACAACACACAAGCTGCAGTCGGAAAGAAGTAGGTCAAAGGTCAAAGGTCAAGAGAAGGTGAAGCGTCTGTTAGTGAATTTGCATAGGACACTTATGAAATGACATCACTTCTGCACACAGTTAAAGATTATATAACACTTTAAATAGGTTAGCAATAGTTAATTTAAATAATGTAAACAAACAACTTACTTGAGAAGCAAAACGACGTGATCATTTTTTTATAGTTTTTTTTAGAGAAATCTGACAAGATGAAGGAAAGTTTCTGCGTATAACAAGAATAAAAATAACTTGATTTAAAGGGAAAACGAGTTTATTTATTTATGTTTATTTATTTATTTATTTTAGGCATAAACTGCCCCAAATATGATGAGATTTCTCTGAGAACAAAACTTGATATCTCGTCATTTTTTCTTGTTTTAAAGCTCTTTAGATATTTTTACTGGAAAATGAGACAAAAATGAAAAAGATTTGACGGATTAATAAATGTTAATGTTGTTAATGCTATATAAATATTTATGAATGATGAAGAAAATGTTGATAAATATTCTGAATTATTATAGAAATAATTATTATGACAAAATTTTCCCTTATTTTCCAGTAAAAATACATTTATATATTAATATTTATATTTATAAAAATAAGTATTATGACATATTAAAATATTAAAATAAATGATTCAAATATTAAAATCATTATTATATTCATCATTAATTTTTTATCTAATGCATTTATTATTTATAAAAATATTATTGTATTTTATTTTGAACTATAATGTAAAATATTACCAACTTTATAATTAAATTTTTAGAATTTAAATAAATATATTATGAATTAATATACATTTGAGAGCTGCAAAAACAATTATAATAATAAAAAATAAAGACAAATTTTCCCCTTATTTTCCAGTAAAAATACATTTATATATTAATATTTATAAGTATGTTTTTGACGGTTTACGCTTCAATTTTGGGTTTGATTGTTTAATTGGCATCTAGTGAGACGCAGAAACGTTGTTAAATTGATGTCGTTTTGCTTCTCAAGTAAATTGATGTTGTTTTAAGGATCTTTAAATATTTATACCTTAAAACAAGACAATAACATGCATTTTTGCAGCACTGTTTACCAGGACAATATCTAAACATCCTTAAAACTAACATGAGATGAAGTGTCCGTTGGCTGATCAGAGAATCAAGCGCATCACAGATTTCACGCATCATAACATCAAGTGAAAAGTGGCAGAAGTGAGAAAGACACGGAGAATACAGCGAGAACTCAATGAGCACTGAAGCAGTCTGATGTCACACCAGGATTATAATTCCTGTTATATAACAGAGATAAACTGATGTCAGATCAGTGTAAAAGTGCACATGCTGCTTTACTGGAAACTACCTTGAACTAAATCCTCTGGGAAGAGATATCGGCCGTCTGTGGTGATCGCTCGCTCTGGAAGAACGGACAAGAGTTACAGACCATGACCTCATCATGACCTCATCATGACCTCATCATGACCTCATCATGACATCATCATGACATCACACATGATCAGAAGTGAATATTTAGCAGGAAATAATGTTGGGCGAGACATCTTTCATCCATCATGATTTAATTGGATTGTGAAAAGCAGATTATGATGTTATTGGTTAATAATAATGACCTTAATGAGAAAAACAAACATTTTATTTCTTATAATAAATAGTAAGAATTAATACATTCTAATAAGTTGTGCATAATAAGACCAGGATCATGAATTAACCTTTATGTTGTGTTCATATGATTCCTTGATGTGCATATATGGTCTCTGAAAACACAAAACTAACTTCAAGTATTTTCATTGTATTGGTTTTATTTCACTTTGTCACACTTGTTGTGTTATCGGTCAAAAATGACCGGCCGTTGTAAATGAGTGTGTTCAGGAGCATCACAATCCTTAAGATGACACACACAAGACACCCACACTTATTCACACACACACACACACACACACACACACACACACACACACACACACATAATACACAAAGACACACACAACACAAAACACACAGAAACAATACAAACACACATACACTACACACACACACATCACTGCACATATACACACACACACACACACACACACAGAAACAACACAACACACACTACACACACATCACTGCACATACACACACACACACACACACACAGAAACAATACAAACACACATACACTACACACACACATCACATCACTGCACATACACACACACACACACACACAGAAACAACACAACACACACTACACACACATCACTGCACATACACACACACACACAGAAACAATACAAACACACATACACTACACACACACACATCACTGCACATACACACACACACACACAGAAACAATACAAACACACATACACTACACACACACACATCACTGCACATACACACACACACACACACACAGAAACAACACAACACACATACACACACATCACTGCACACACACACACACACAGAAACAACACAACACACATACACTACACACACACACATCACTGCACATACACACACACACACACACAGAAACAACACAACACACATACACTACACACACACACATCACTGCACATACACACACACACAGAAACAACACAACACACATACACTACACACACATCACTGCACATACACACACACACACACACACACAGAAACAATACAAACACACATACACTACACACACATCACTGCACACACACACACACACACAGAAACAACACAACACACATACACTACACACACATCACTGCACATACACACACACACACACACACAGAAACAATACAAACACACATACACTACACACACACACATCACTGCACATACACACACACACACAGAAACAATACAAACACACATACACTACACACACATCACTGCACATACACACACACACACACACACACACAGAAACAACACAACACACATACACTACACACACATCACTGCACATACACACACACACACACACACAGAAACAATACAAACACACATACACTACACACACACACATCACTGCACATACACACACACACACACAGAAACAATACAAACACACATACACTACACACACACACATCACTGCACATACACACACACACACACACACACAGAAACAACACAACACACATACACTACACACACACACACACACATCACTGCACATACACACACACACAGAAACAACACAACACACATACACTACACACACACATCACTGCACATATACACACACACACACACACACACGAAACAACACACACACACATACACTACAACACACACATCACTGCACATACACACACACACACACACAGAAACAATACAAACACACATACACTACACACACACACATCACTGCACATACACACACACAAACAGAAACAATACAAACACACATACACTACACACACACACACACACATCACTGCACATACACACACACAAACAGAAACAATACAAACACACATACACTACACACACACACACATCACTGCACATACACACACACACACACACAGAAACAATACAAACACACATACACTACACACACACACATCACTGCACATACACACACACAAACAGAAACAATACAAACACACATACACTACACACACACACACACACACACACACATCACTGCACACACACACACACAGAAACAATACAAACACACATACACTACACACACACACACACATCACTGCACATACACACACAGAAACAACACAACACACACTACACACACATCACTGCACATACACACACACACACACAGAAACAATACAAACACACATACAATACACACACACACACATCACTGCACATACACACACACAACACAAAACACACAGAAACAACATAACACACACTACACACACAAAACACACTGCACATACACAACACACATACACAATACACACAACTCACAAACACACAACACAAAACACACAGAAACAACACAAAAAACACACACACTACACACACAACACTGCACATACACACTCAACACACAGAAACAACACAAACAAACACACACACTGCACCGCACGTACACAACACACATACACAATACACACACACTCAACACACAGAAACAACACAAAACACACAACACAATACACACACAAACACCACAACACACAGACACGCTCACAACACACAGGCATGTAACATACAAAAAACACACACTACACACCACACACACACACAAAAAACGCACACACACCGCACACACACCCACAACAAACACACAACAAACACAACTCACAGAAACACACACACACAAACACGATGTGTGTTGAACACCCTTTTGAGCATCATCTTTCCATGTACACTCTTTGAGGAATATTTCAATTGATATTATGTTATATTATGTTGTGTTTGTGTGTGTCCGCTATCATCTCCACTGTTTCAGCTCAAGGTTGCGGATGAGACTGTTGACCGTGGTGTCGTTGACAGAGGGGACATTCGCAGTTCAGTCATTCGTGTACAGGGCGAAGAGCAGTGGAGAATAGTGCTAATAGTGAGGGTCCCGGACGAGAGTTTCCCCAGTCTCACTGTCAGAAAGCTGGTGATCCATTGGCAAATTGGGCTGGGCATTGACAGCTGGGTCAGTTTGGTTGAGAGAAGTTCAGGCATAATGGTATTGAAGGCTGAACTGAAATCCACAAATAGGATCGTAGAATAAGTCCCAGGTCCCATATTGACAGCATCATCCACAAACCTGTTGGGGGTCCAGTGATGTCCTTTAAGTCAGCCAAAACCAGTCTCACAAACGACTTCATGATCACAGACGTGATAGCGACAGCCCCGTGAGTCATTAAGGGTTTTGTGGGGGACCGGAATGGTGGTGGAGCGCTTGAAGCAGTAGAGAACTTCACACTGCTCCAGTGATCTATTGAAGATCAATGTGAAGATGGGGGCTAGCTGGTCAGCACATGATTTTAGACAAGTGGGTGAAACACCATCTGGGCCCTGTGCTTTCCTTTGTCTATTGTTTCTGGAAGACCCGGCACACATCTTCAGATCACAAGTGCAGATTGAGTAGCAGGAGGGGGGGATGTGGTGTGTGTGAAGTGAACGTCAGAGAGGGGGAGGGGTGTGAGACCGGGCCTTTCAAACCTGCAGTAAAACCCATTCATCTTTTTACAGTCTTTATTACAGGTTTAGCTGATTTTAGTTTCTGCTTGTAGGTCGGGAGAAGATGAAACAGACAGTGATCAGAGATTCTTAAAGCTGCACGTGATATGCATCCGATATGCATCCTTTACAGCGGTGTAGCAGTGATCCAAAGTATTTCTGTCTCTGGTGGGGCATGTGATGTGTTGTTTGTATTTTGACAATTCACAGGTGAGGTTAGCTTTATTAAAACATCCCAGAATAATGATAAGAAAGTCCGGGTGTTGTTAATTCGTGTCAGCGCTCACACACGCTTGTGGCGGGATATAAACACTCACCAGAATAAACGAGGAAAACTCCTGCGGCGAGTAGAAGGGCTTAATGTTGATAAAGAGCGCTTCTAAATTAGGACAGCGCATCTTCTTCAACGCTGTTACATCTAGACACCAACTTTCGTTGATGTGAAAGCATCACCACCATTCCACCTCCTCTCGTTTTCCCCAATAACCCGACGATCCGCTCTGAACAGCGGGAAGCCCGTCAGATGTAACCCGCTGTCCGGGATGGCTTCATTCAGCCACGTGTCCGTGATACACAGAACAGCGGCGTTAGAAATATCCTTATTGGTTTGAAAGAGCAGAATCAGTTCGTCCATTTTGTTGGCGAGGGAGCGGACATTCGACAGGTGAATACTCGGCAGCGGAGTCCTAAGGCCGCGTTGACGAAGCATCACAAGCGCGCCGGATCGCTTCCCTCGCGTGCCTCTTTTAGGACCGCAAATAAGATGTCTAATACAACGGCAGAATAATCAAACAACGGCAAAAATGTATTAGGTATCTCTGGTGAAACTGATACAAAAAACACGACAAACAAACAAAAGTAGCAAAAACGCGAGAGAGCTCCACACCGAAGCAGCCATCCGAGGTGCCATCTTTAAACAAAAATGCTAATTAATTCGCTAATTAAAATGCATTATTAAAGAGTTGATACGATCAGCTGTTTTGTAAAGTGCAGCGGCTGTGGCTCGGGTGGTAGAGCGGGTCGGATGCTAATCGCAGGGTTGGCGGTTCGATTCCCGGCCCACATGACTCCACATGCCGAAGTGTCCTTGGGCAAGACACTGAACCTCAAGTTGCTCCCAATGGCAGTCTAGCACCTTACATGCAGCTCTGCCACCATTGGCATCTGAATGTGTGTGTGTGAGTGTGTGTGAGTGTGTGTGTGAGTGTGAGTGTGTGACAGTGTGTGTGTGTGAGTGTGAGTGTGTGACAGTGTGTGTTTCTGTGTGTGTTTGTGTGTGTGTTTGTGTGTGTGTTTGTGTGTGTGTGTGAGAGAGAGTGTGTGTTTGTGTGTGTGTGAGAGTGTGGGTTTTTGTGTGTTTGTGTGTGTGAGAGTGTGTGTGTGTGCGCTTGTGTGTGAGTGTGTGTGTTTGTGTGTGTGAGAGTGTGTGTGAGAGTGTGTGTTTGTGTGTTTGAGAGTGTGTGTGTGAGTTTGTGTGTGTGAGAATGTGTGTTTGTGTGTGTGAGAGTGTGTATTTGTGTGTGTGTGTGTGTTTGTGTGTGTGAGAGTGTGTGTGTGTGTGTGTGTGAGTGTGTGTGTGTGTGTGTGTGTGAGAGTGTGTGTGTGTGTGTGTGTGTGTGTGAGAGTGTGTGTTGTGTGTGTGTGTGTGTGTGTGTGTGTGTTTGTGTGTGTGTGTGTTTGTGTGTGTGTGTGTGTGTGAGAGTGTGTGTGTTTGTTTGTGTGTGTGTGAGAGTGTGTGTGTGTGAGAGTGTGAGTGTGTGTTTGTGTGTGTGTTTGTGTGTGTGTGTGTGTGTGTGAGTGTGTGTGTTTGTTTGTGTGTGTGTGAGAGTGTGTGTGTGTGAGAGTGTGAGTGTGTGTTTGTGTGTTTGTGTATGTGTGAATGAGTCACAGTGTAAAGCGCTATATAAGTGCAGAACATTTACCATTTAAAGTCCAGATTCTAAGCCTTAAAATTGCACTTATTTTGTATTATTATTATTAATGTATTATGTCATTATTATATTATTATTTTCTGCAGGAAGTGATATATTGATCTCTCTCACCATGATCGACAGCGAAGCGAAGTTTCTGAATGACCGCAAGATTCCCGCTCACTCTGTAAATACCGTCCGTCTCCAACCCTGAAAATAACACACATTTCTAGCAGCAGAAATTGGGGTAAAGAGAGAAATGTGTAAATGAGTAAAACGAGTAAACGTGCCTCTCCTCTCCACGGCCTCTGTGCACTTCCTGACAAACTGTGGAACTGTGTTTTTCTCTCTCTCACACAGCAGCTCCAAACCGCAACCAAACACCTGATCTACAACCACAACCACACACGACCGTTCAGATGCCATTCGGATACGACTTTAATTTTCATTTACATCAAATGAAACACGGCATCAACCCTGATCAAGGTCTGTAGAATATCTCTTGGTGTTTTAGCGTGTTGTTCACCTTTAATGAGTCCTTTCTCCTGAAGCGTCTGCAGTGGAGGTCTCCTGAGGATCAACTGCTTCAAACGGCTCTTCACACGCTTGTGTTCGGAGTTCTCCAAGTTTGAAATGGAGCGAGGGACTGCGGACGCAAAGAGCACAAACATGTCTGTGTGTGAAGAAAACTATTTCATAAGCAAGTCAGATGAATACCTAGACAGCATGTTTGGTTATCATGGGCATATTTAAACATTTGAAAAATCCCCAAAATGCCATCTAGGTTGCCAGCCCACCAGCTTTTGAAACACTAACACTTACGCTGGCGGTTTTCAAACTTTTTGACGTTTAGGACCCCTAAACATGATGAAAATATAAAAGCAAGTATATAATGTATGCAGACCCATTTATATTGTGTGTGAATAATAGCAAGCGTGGTATTAGAAAAAAAAATGATGTGTACAAAAACAAAAAAATATCTTTTAGTTGTCATTGCGATAAACATTGCAACTTTTTAAATATATTTTGGAAAATATTTACATTAAGTATTACATTTACGGCATATCTTTTGTCTACCCCAGGGGTACCCACACTTTTTTGTGTGATGATCTACTTTTCAATGAGCAACTCAATAAGATCTACCAACTTAAAAAAAACACAGTTTCATTTAAAATAAGAAAATGCTTGTTGGGACTACTGCATGTATCCCTACATGGAATTAATCTTCTAATTAATAAAGAAATATATAATAATGTTCAATGTTGATATCATTCAGTTTTAACACTAAACCCAACACACCTACAGCACAATAGATTACAATAGTCAGGGCATTTACCTTATTCTGATGACGAGTAAATACTGACCAGGCGAGGTTTTGTTTATTCAGTTGCCATGACAACTAGGTTTATGCATACGCGCCTTCCAAGGACTTCTGAGAACAGCTGCAAATTGTCTACCGTACTTGTCATGGCAACTGAATAAACAAACCTCGCCTGGTCAATATTTACTAGTCAAGTGCAAGACAGACAGAAACTAATTTTGTGTGATCTACCAGCATTGCCTTTGCGATCGACTGGTAGATCGCGATCGAAGTATTGGGCACCCCTGGTCTACCCTATAGGTTTTAACCCAATATTAAAAAATAATTTTCAGTTCTATTCAAAATCATAATACTTTCACAATAAATATTGTTCTAAATCAGCTTTATATTATATTATATTACATTATATATAGTGCCATAAACATACATATATTATATATACACATGGTTAGGGTTAGGGGTTAGGGGTTAGGGTTAGGGGTTGGGTTAGGGTGGGTCAGGGGTTAGGGGGTTAGGGGTCAGGGGTTAGGGGTCAGGGGTCAGGGGTTGGGTTAGGGGTTGGGGGTTAGGGGTCAGGGGTTGGGTTAGGTCAGGGTTAAGGGTCAGGGGTTAGGGTTAGGGGTTATGGTTAGCACAAAAACACACAAAATCTTAAATATCACCAAAACACAGAATGATACATTTGTGTCTATAACTCGACGTTAGCGCTCTGACGCTGAATCATGAACGCAGCTTCACGATTGCTGTAGGAAAGTCACAGTCGACCAGCAGATTAATATTGTGGAGGACGAGAGATTAAGAGATTTAATGCACATTGCAATAAATATGCAACATACTGTATGTGGCGAATAGTTCTGTCAATTAGTCAAACTCACACTTTGACTTTGGGAAACGTTTAATTTGAATTGAATTGGTGATTTTTAGTGCATTTCTATCTTTATACTGCGGAAGACTTTTGTTTGGAGAATGTTAATAACGCATTATATTAATACATATTGTACATAAACATTTAGTTTTCTTTCCTAAGATAAAATAAAAACTTTTTGAAAAGAAGTACATACATACAGTGTCAAATTTCAGCACTTTTAAAATCTGCGATTAATCGCGATTAACTACAAAAAAGATGCGACTAATCGCGATTAAAAAAATCTAATTGATTGACAGCTCTACTTATCACGTGACTTGTTGAGCGTGTTACCGTGGAGACATAGTGCGTGTGGATTATATTGTTACATATCGCTTTTCTTTCTTTCCTAAGATGGATATAAATTAATTTGGACAAGAAAAGTATAGTCTATTTAGTGCCAAATTTCAGCACTTTCAAAATATGAAATAAAAATGATTTTATTCAACTGAGAGCACTAATATATATATATATATATATAGCCATAAACTAGCGAGGAAGCTAAAAAGTGCAGATTAATTCACTTTTGCAACACTTTAACTTTTAGCTTGCTCACTGGGTGTCCAAATATAATAATATTTTCTTTTTTTTTTCTTAAGACACAACTTATAATCAAGTTTTTATCACATTTCACAATGATGACTGTGACATTACAGATATTACTTATATTAGCTTCATTTTCTGTAAAGCAGCTTTGAAAAGATGTGTGTTGTGAAAAGAGAAATACAAATAAAAATGACTTGATTAAGAACTTCTTAGAAATACACAACATATATACAAACATATGTTGTGATATTAGACATTTTGTGTCCAAAAATTATTAAAAAAAAAACTATTGGCTTTTAGTTGTAATTGTACTAAAGTCAAAACGAATTATTTTTATACTTATTTTGTATTTTTATACATACACATATACATAAATACACATACATACATACACACACACACACATATATATATATATATATGTACAGTATCTCACAAAAGTGGCCACCTGTGAAGCTCTGGTGAACTCCGTGCCCAAGAGGGTTTAAGCAGTGCTGGAGAATAATGGTGGCCACACAAAATATTGACACTTTGGGCCCAATTTGGACATTTTCACTTAGGGGTGTACTCACTTTAGTTGCCAGCGGTTTAGACATTAATGGCTGTGTGTTGAGTTATTTTGAGGGGACAGCAAATGTACACTGTTATACAAGCTGTACACTCACTACTTTACATTGTAGCAAAGTTTCGTTTCTTCAGTGTTGTCACATGAAAAGATATAATCAAATATTTACAAAAATGTGAGGGGTGTGCTTACTTTTGCGAGATACTGTATGTATACACATACAAACACATATATATATATATATATACATATACACTCACCTAAAGGATTATTAGGAACACATACTAATACTGTGTTTGACCCCCTTTCACCTTCAGAACTGCCTTAATTCTACGTGGCATTGATTCAACAAGGTGCTGAAAGCATTCTTTAGAAATGTTGGCCCATATTGATAGGATAGCATCTTGCAGTTGATGGAGATTTGTGGGATGCACATCCAGGGCACGAAGCTCCCGTTCCACCACATCCCAAAGATGCTCTATTGGGTTGAGATCTGGTGACTGTGGGGGCCATTTTAGTACAGTGAACTCATTGTCATGTTCAAGAAACCAATTTGAAATGATTCGAGCTTTGTGACATGGTGCATTATCCTGCTGGAAGTAGCCATCAGAGGATGGGTACATGGTGGCCATAAAGGGATGGACATGGTCAGAAACAATGCTCAGGTAGGCCGTGGCATTTAAACGATGCCCAATTGGCACTAAGGGGCCTAAAGTGTGCCAAGAAAACATCCCCCACACCATTACACCACCATCACCAGCCTGCACAGTGGTAACAAGGCATGATGGATCCATGTTCTCATTCTGTTTACGCCAAATTCTGGCTCTACCATCTGAATGTCTCAACAGAAATCGAGACTCATCAGACCAGGCAACATTTTTCCAGTCTTCAACTGTCCAATTTTGGTGAGCTCTTGCAAATTGTAGCCTCTTTTTCCTATTTGTAGTGGAGATGAGTGGTACCCGGTGGGGTCTTCTGCTGTTGTAGCCCATCCGCCTCAAGGTTGTGCGTGTTGTGGCTTCACAAATGCTTTGCTGCACACCTCGGTTGTAACGAGTGGTTATTTCAGGCAAAGTTGCTCTTCTATCAGCTTGAATCAGTCGGCCCATTCTCCTCTGACCTCTAGCATCAACAAGGCATTTTCAGCCCACAGGACTGCCGCATACTGGATGTTTTTCCTTTTCACACCATTCTTTGTAAACCCTAGAAATGGTTGTGCGTGAAAATCCCAGTAACTGAGCAGATTGTGAAATACTCAGACCGGCCCGTCTGGCACCAACAACCATGCCACGCTCAAAATTGCTTAAATCACCTTTCTTTCCCATTCTGACATTCAGTTTGGAGTTCAGGAGATTGTCTTGACCAGGACCACACCCCTAAATGCATTGAAGCAACTGCCATGTGATTGGTTGATTAGATAATTGCATTAATGAGAAATTGAACAGGTGTTCCTAATAATCCTTTAGGTGAGTGTATGTGGTATCATGAACAAACAATGAACCATACATTTTTACAGCATTTATTAATCTTAGTTAATTTTACATAATAAAAATGCAATTGTTCATGTTAGTTCATAGAGCGTTAACTAATGTTAACAAATGGAACGTTATTATAAAGTGTTACCAAATATATAATAATTATTGCACATGTACTGTATATATAAACAGTACGTAACGTAAAAATAAACTTGTTTACTCTTTAAATCGAGTTTTCTCTTCTTACCCTATTGGCAAATCGTTTTTTCATGTATATAAAGTATGTAGGCCTACGTTTGTGAGGAAGGACAGATAAACACTTCGAAATGTAGATTTCACTCTTAAAATGTAAACATTTTCCCCAGTTTGAAACTCCCGTCTTACGTGACGCTTTGAATCCTCCACGATTTTCATCTTCATCTCCACTTTGGTCCAACATCTCCACTGATCCCGCTCTCCTCAGAGAATACAGCAACACGTTATCTAGAGGGTTCTCTTTGTCCTAACACACACACACACACACACACACACACACACACACACACACACACACACACGCGCACACACACACACATTACTAAAGAGACTAAGTGTCTCAGGTGGCACATCCATTGGCCATCTGATTAACTCAAAAATGGCAAGAACATTCTCAAAACTAAACCTTCAATCTGATTGATTTATAACTTTGTTTATAGTCCACTTGGAAACAAAGTCGTGTTGACAAGTTCCCAGACTGCTACGATGAGCACAACTGAAGAAAAACTAGTCACTGGACTTGACTATCAGCATAAATTCTGGTCCACTTTACCGCTTATTCTGTTTAAGAACCGCCCACTGAGACTGTTTGACTGACATGTAAAGCGACCAATCACAGTTCATTCTATTTAATTATGCAATTTAGGGGTGGAGTTATCTGAAATAGTCGATACAACACTAACGCCGTAAGGCTGGCTTGGTAATAACGTCATGCTTATTTCAAATGATGTCGTCCGAGACCGATGGCGAGAAAACGGAGCGTAAATGTGATCAGAATTTGAACAGATTATTTAGCAGAAAAATAAAACGTAACAATGTGCTCATTGTATCTGGTACCTTATAAACAAAACGTTATTATCATTTCCACACTGCAAAAATGTCACTTTGTTACTGAGTATTTCTGTCTCATTTCCTAGTAAAAATAAACATCCATAAAGCAAGAAAAAATGACTTGAGAAGCAAAAAATGGCATTTGATTTTAGGTCTTGTTTTTTAGAGAAATCTCGCAAAATTTGGTGCGGATTATCCTTAAAACAAGACGAAACTATTTGCCAATGGGGTCGTAAAATTAAACTTGTTTACTCTTTAAATCGAGTTTTCTCTTCTTACCCTATTGGCAAATCGACTTTTCATGTTATAAGCATAAACGTTGCTAAAGTTTGTCACATTTCTCTGCAAACAAAACACAATATCTTGCATAATTATGCTTATTAAATAAGTAAATGTATCTTGTTTTAAGAATATTTAGATATTTTTACAGGAAAACAAGACAAAAATATGATTATTGTGTAGCACCAGCCAATGAGATTAGAAGTGGCTATTTCAGCGTTTGCCATTTTTGTGTGCGACATCAGACGGTCAGAGAATGGACTTTGGGCGATTTGTTCTCAGGCCACACACACGATTAGGTGTTGGATGGTTCATGTTTATTTTGTGTCTGTGTTTCAGACTCACCAGTCTGTCAATCACGTTCTGGATGGTTCTGTACCATTCTCTGATGAGAGAGTCCATTTCTGACTGCAGCAAAAACTCATTTCCTGTCACTGTCCTGAGCTAAACACACATATGAACTTTTGTTATGTTCAATGTCGTGTCATCTTTTACATTTATAATAGAGGAAGTTTCTGAGGAACTAAGTGTTGCAGACAAATTAACATCTCTTTCTACACATACACACTTGTATCGTTTTTCTCTCTCTCTGATTTCTCACCTTAAAGACGTTCTTTCTGCTGGAGAGATCATTGGCCCACAGCAGCTGAGCTCCTCTCAGATCCACACTGCTCTCTGGACGACTGTGACCTGGTTTCTGCAGACACACACATTTACATTGCTAATATAAACATTTATAAGTAAATACTGCATGTCTGAATGATCTAAATGAGAACATTTCATAGATGTCTATTGTTTATATATAAAGTTAATAATAATGTCTAAAGACTAACCCAATAGTTTGCGTTCCCTCGCAATTAGTTTAGCATGGCCTCACAATAGTTTGCGTTCCCTCGCAATTAGATTAGCATGACCTCACAATAGTTTGCGTTCCCTCGCAATTAGATTAGCATGGCCTCACAATAGTTTGCGTTCCCTCGCAATTAGATTAGCATGGCCTCACAATAGTTTGCGTTCCCTCGCAATTAGATTAGCATGACCTCACAATAGTTTGCGTTCCCTCGCAATTAGATTAGCATGGCCTCACAATAGTTTGCGTTCCCTCGCAATTAGATTAGCATGACCTCACAATAGTTTGCGTTCCCTCGCAATTAGATTAGCATGACCTCACAATAGTTTGCGTTCCCTCGCAATTAGATTAGCATGACCTCACAATAGTTTGCGTTCCCTCGCAATTAGATTAGCATGGCCTCACAATAGTTTGCGTTCCCTCGCAATTAGATTAGCATGGCCTCACAATAGTTTGCGTTCCCTCGCAATTAGATTAGCATGGCCTCACAATAGTTTGCGTTCCCTCGCAATTAGTTTAGCATGGCCTCACAATAGTTTATGTTCCTCGCAATTAGATTAGCATGACCTCACAATAGTTTGCGTTCCTCGTAATTAGTTTAGCATGGCCTCACAATAGTTTGCGTTCCCTCGCAATTAGATTAGCATGGCCTCACAATAGTTTGCGTTCCCTCGCAATTAGATTAGCATGGCCTCACAATAGTTTGCGTTCCCTCGCAATTAGATTAGCATGGCCTCACAATAGTTTGCGTTCCCTCGCAATTAGATTAGCATGGCCTCACAATAGTTTGCGTTCCCTCGCAATTAGTTTTGCATGGCCTCACAATAGTTTGCGTTCCCTCGCAATTAGTTTAGCATGGCCTCACAATAGTTTGCGTTCCCTCGCAATTAGATTAGCATGGCCTCACAATAGTTTGCGTTCCCTCGCAATTAGATTAGCATGGCCTCACAATAGTTTTGCATGGCCTCACAATAGTTTTGCATGGCCTCACAATAGTTTTGCATGGCCTCACAATAGTTTTGCATGGCCTCACAATAGTTTGCGTTCCCTCGCAAATAGTTTTGCATGGCCTCACAATAGTTTACTTTCAACATAGCGGATGACAGAATGGTTTCTGTATTCAATGACAGGTTTTATAAATTTTTTCAAATTCAGATAACTTGTTAACGCTCGCTGTTTCGGTCGCATACATTTACGAACATCCACAACCATTTAATGCACGTTGTAAATTTTTTACACAGAGACAAATAGCTTGTAGTTGACAATAACATTCCATTAAGACATGTAATACGCTGTCAAAATAAGAGAAATATGCAAGATTGAAACTGCCGTCCTCCATGTTTCCTCTTCTCTCAACAAAACACTTAAACACGATGTACTCGTAATTACGATTTCAGAAATGAGTAGTAGGATAATTGTGATAGCATGTAAAGGCAGCAAAAGTCCTTCCTGGTGAATTGATTGTGATATCGTGTGTTCGTCTCACCCAGCTTTCAGAATTCTGGCTTTTGGGGTCCTTAAAGAAAACAAGACTGTTTCCCACCAAAACAACCCATGACAGGTTCCAGTTTTTCCTGTAAACACACAAACATTCATGTTAATTGATCAATTGTTTATCAGATCCTCTCCAACTCAAACATGTAAATAAATCTGCAAGATTTAATTTAAACATTAAACAGCAGCATACATCTAACGATCACTCTACAACGCCTCAGTGATGACACATTTACACCCATTTAACACATTTACAGTAAGTACAGGAGTCCGCTACACACACTTCACAATGTAGTTTGTAGAACATGCAAAATCAGAATAAGACCACTGGCATCATGCCAGTTTAATTTGCATTAACGACATCGCTTGCCATTTCTGACAGTAAAAAACACACTGTCACAGGAAGTCACGCTTGCATACTCGATGCATATTTGCGCTGAGTCAACACTTCAGTAATCATTTTCTTAATCGGTATTTTGTCGTTTTCAGACATATGTTTTATCTTTCATGTGTGTATTAAGTATAAACCTAGCAATATGTTAAAGTTTATGCTTAAAACAAGAAAAACAAATGGCTAAATGGGTAAGAAAAATAAACTTTATTCCCTAAAAACAATTATTTCACACAATTTTGCTTCTCAAGTAAAAGCATCTTGCTTTAAGAATGTTTAGATATTTTGACTGGAAACCAAATGCAGAAATACTGATTTTAAATCAGATTTCTTTGCAACGCAGGCCCAATTTCGCCCTTGATCTAAACCGACTCGTTTGATTGCATGAATGCATTTGTGCGCTCAGGTCAAGAGGTGTTTGTGTGGTGGCAGATAATCTCACCTTAGTTTCCTGCCTCCTTCTGCTATCTTGGTTTTGTGGAGTAAACCGGCCTTTTCTAGCTCCTGTCAGCCAGCATGAAACCAGCACGAGTTTTCAGTGGAAACAGGTTTAGAATGACATCATCAGAACTAGTTTAGACTCAAACTGAAACAGTGTTTATGTGTTTAACCCTGCTGAAAAACCAGTTTACACCAGCTTGAATTAACATGCCGGTTAGTCCTGGTTTGGTTCTGGTCCAGCTGGTGGTAACCAACAAAACTTAGCAGCATTGCTGTTTGACTGACAATGTTTTGCTAGTTAAAGGGACAGTTCACCTAAAAATGTAAATTCAGTCATTGTTTATTCACCCCTGTGTTGTTATAACCCTATATGTCTTTATTTCTTTCTCTGAACACAAAGTGAGAAATTGTGATAAATGTTGTGCTCAGTGATGTCATACAATGGCAGTTTATGGTGACACCTCGTCAAGCTTCAAAAGAACACAAAAGTATCATTCAGAAGTCTAATTAATTATTCATGAGACTCATGATTGTTATGAAAGCATACGATAAGATTTGATGAGAAACTGAAATATAATGTGTTATTGAGTGTAAATGTTCACTGACCGTTGATCTGTGTGTGTTCATGATAGGACACGAGAGCAACGGTTCACGCAGACCCCTCGCGACATTGGGGCGTTCAAGCGAAAACTCGTCTTGTTTATCTATAAACAGCGACAGTGACAACAGAACACAACACAACTGCACACAAAACAGAGAACAGAACTTAATAAACATGTCTGAAGAGTTTGTAATCAAAGAATTGATGCATTTCTATGCCCAGCCTTATTTTTATGGAGAGTTTTTGGACCGGCGCCAGTTTACAGCAGACGCAGTAACCCACGCAATGCTGAAAATAGAAAACAAGTGATCGATAGAATGTACCGTCACTCGTCACTTCTGGTTAGGACAAAAACTCTGATTAACATAGAAAATATCCCTTTTATTGTGTGTCGTTTGCCGTCAGGTTAGGACACGGTAGCCTCCTCTATGCTTCGGTTTGATTTCAGAGTACTCTGTTAAAAATAATAATAAGGCTGGGCATAGAAATGCATCAATTCTTTGATTACAAACTCTTCGGACATGTTTAGTAAGTTCTGTTCTCTGTTTTGTGTGCAGTTGTGTTGTGTTCTGTTGTCACTGTCGCTGTTTTTAGATAAACAAAACTAGTTTTCGCTTGAACGCCCCAATGTCGTGAGGGGTCTGCGTGAACCGTTGCTCTCGTGTCCTATCATAAACACACACAGGAGATCAACGGTCAGTGAACATTTACACTCAATAATACATTATATTTCAGTTTCTCATCAAATCTTATTGTATACTTTCATATCAATCATGAGCTCATGAATAATTAATTAGACTTCTGAATGATACTTTTGTGTTCTTTTGAAGCTTGAAGAGGTGGTCACCATAAACTGCCATTGTATGACATCACTGAGCACAACATTTATCACAATTTCTCCCTTTGTGTTCAGAACGAGACAGAAAGTCATAATGAGTTAGAACAACACTGGGGTGAGTAAACAATGACTGAATGTTCATGTTTGGGTGAACTGTCCCTTTAACTAGTTAAAGCTGAAGTGTGTAATTTCAAACAGAACGTTCTGAACACTCCCCCTGTCTGCCATTGTTCGTTAAAAACAATAAACCTGACTCGTCCCTCCTTTTCTTTAAAAAAAAGCAAAAATGGAGGTCCCAGTGAGGCGCTTACAATGGAAGTCAATGGGGCCAATTGTTTTTACGTTTTAAAAAGGTAGAAATGTGAAGCTTATAATTTTATAAAAGCACTTGGATTTATTTTTCTGTTATAAGTTGTGTATGATTTGATCTGTACAGTTGATTAAATCATCGTTTTAGGGTTTTAAGGGTTTACGGTGTTACATCGTCATGGCAACAAAGTTGTAAAATTGTCAATATCTTTCCACAGATGTGGTTAATAAGTGATTTAATGACAGTAAAATCATATTAACACACATATTGTTTATGTCTTGTGTCTGTACTGCTGTAACAGATTAAACCCCATTGACTTGCATTATAAGTGTCTCACTGAAACACACATTTGTGCTCTTATAAAGAAAAGGAGGAACGAGTCGAAAGTTTTTGTGGTAATTCTCATTATGCCACAACTGCTGTCGCCAAACCACTGTATTAAATGTTTGTGTGTATATGAGTGTGTGTTTGTGTGTATATGAGTGTGTGTTTGTGTGTGTATGAGTGTGTGTTTGTGTGTGTATGAGTGTGTGTTTGTGTGTATATGAGTGTGTGTTTGTGTGTATATGAGTGTTTGTTTGTGTGTATATGAGTGTGTGTTTGTGTGTGTGTGAGTGTGTGTTTGTGTGTATATGAGTGTGTGTTTGTGTGTATATGAGTGTGTGTTTGTGTGTATATGAGTGTGTGTTTGTGTGTATATGAGTGTGTGTTTGTGTGTATATGAGTGTTTGTTTGTGTGTGTATGAGTGTTTGTTTGTGTTTGTGTATATATGAGTGTGTGTTTGTGTGTATATGAGTGTTTGTTTGTGTGTGTATGAGTGTTTGTTTGTGTGTATATGAGTGTGTGTTTGTGTGTGTGTGAGTGTGTGTTTGTGTGTGTGTGAGTGTGTGTTTGTGTGTATATGAGTGTGTGCTTGTGTGTATATGAGTGTGTGCTTGTGTGTATATGAGTGTGTGTTTGTGTGTATATGAGTGTTTGTTTGTGTGTATATGAGTGTTTGTTTGTGTGTATATGAGTGTGTGTTTGTGTGTGTGTGAGTGTGTGTTTGTGTGTATATGAGTGTGTGCTTGTGTGTATATGAGTGTGTGTTTGTGTGTATATGAGTGTGTGTTTGTGTGTATATGAGTGTGTGTTTGTGTGTATATGAGTGTTTGTTTGTGTGTGTATGAGTGTTTGTTTGTGTTTGTGTATATATGAGTGTGTGTTTGTGTGTATATGAGTGTTTGTTTGTGTGTGTATGAGTGTTTGTTTGTGTTTGTGTATATATGAGTGTGTGTTTGTGTGTATATGAGTGTGTGTTTGTGTGTATATGAGTGTGTGTTTGTGTGTATATGAGTGTGTGTTTGTGTGTATATGAGTGTGTGTTTGTGTGTATATGAGTGTTTGTTTGTGTGTATATGAGTGTTTGTTTGTGTTTGTGTATATATGAGTGTGTGTTTGTGTGTATATGAGTGTGTGTTTGTGTGTATATGAGTGTTTGTTTGTGTGTATATGAGTGTTTGTTTGTGTTTGTGTATATATGAGTGTGTGTTTGTGGATATATGAGTGTGTGTTTGTGTGTATATGAGTGTTTGTTTGTGTTTGTGTGTATATGAGTGTTTGTTTGTGTTTGTGTGTGTATGAGTGTGTGTTTGTGTGTGTGTTTGTGTGTACATGAGTATATGAGTGTGTGTTTGTTTGTGTTTGTGTGTATATGAGTGTGTATGAGTGTGTGTTTGTGTGTACATGAGTATATGAGTGTGTGTTTGTTTGTGTTTGTGTGTATATGAGTGTGTATGAGTGTGTGTTTGTGTGTACATGAGTATATGAGTGTGTGTTTGTTTGTGTTTGTGTGTATATGAGTGTGTATGAGTGTGTGTTTGTGTGTACATGAGTATATGAGTGTGTGTTTGTTTGTGTTTGTGTGTATATGAGTGTGTATGAGTGTGTGTTTGTGTGTACATGAGTATATGAGTGTGTGTTTGTTCGTGTTTGTGTGTATATGCGTGTGTTTGTGTGTATATGAGTGTGTGTTTGTGTGTGTATGAGTGTGTGTTTGTGTGTATATGAGTGTGTGTTTGTGTGTATATGAGTGTGTGTTTGTGTGTATATGAGTGTGTGTTTGTGTGTACATGAGTGTTTTTGTGTGTGTATGAGTGTGTGTTTGTGTGTACATGAGTGTGTGTTTGTGTGTGTATGAGTGTGTGTTTGTGTGTATATGAGTGTGTGTTTGTGTGTGTATGAGTGTGTGTTTGTGTGTATATGAGTGTGTGTTTGTGTGTATATGAGTGTGTGTTTGTGTGTACATGAGTGTGTGTTTGTGTGTACATGAGTGTGTGTTTGTGTGTATATGAGTGTTTTTGTGTGTGTATGAGTGTGTGTTTGTGTGTGTATGAGTGTGTGTTTGTGTGTATATGAGTGTTTTTGTGTGTATGAGTGTGTGTTTGTGTGTGTATGAGTGTGTGTTTGTGTGTATATGAGTGTGTTTTTGTGTGTATATTAGTGTGTGTTTGTGTTTGTGTGTATATGAGTGTGTGTTTGTGTGTATATGAGTGTGTGTTTGTGTGTACATGAGTGTTTTTGTGTGTGTATGAGTGTGTGTTTGTGTGTATATGAGTGTGTGTTTGTGTGTGTATGAGTGTGTGTTTGTGTGTATGAGTGTGTGTTTGTGTGTGTATGAGTGTGTGTTTGTGTGTACATGAGTGTTTTTGTGTGTGTATGAGTGTGTGTTTGTGTGTACATGAGTGTGTGTTTGTGTGTGTATGAGTGTGTGTTTGTGTGTATGAGTGTGTGTTTGTGTGTGTATGAGTGTGTGTTTGTGTGTACATGAGTGTTTTTGTGTGTGTATGAGTGTGTGTTTGTGTGTATATGAGTGTGTGTTTGTGTGTATATGAGTGTGTGTTTGTGTGTATATTAGTGTGTGTTTGTGTGTATATGAGTGTGTGTTTGTGTGTATATGAGTGTGTGTTTGTGTGTGTATGAGTGTGTGTTTGTGTGTATATGAGTGTGTGTTTGTGTGTATATGAGTGTGTGTTTGTGTTTGTGTGTATATGAGTGTGTGTTTGTGTGTGTATGAGTGTTTGTTTGTGTGTATATGAGTGTGTGTTTGTGTGTGTATGAGTGTGTGTTTGTGTGTGTATGAGTGTGTGTTTGTGTGTATATGAGTGTGTGTTTGTGTTTGTGTGTATATGAGTGTGTGTTTGTGTGTATATGAGTGTGTGTTTGTGTGTGTATGAGTGTGTGTTTGTGTGTATATGAGTGTGTGTTTGTGTTTGTGTGTATATGAGTGTGTGTTTGTGTTTTTGTGTATATGAGTGTGTGTTTGTGTTTGTGTGTATATGAGTGTGTGTTTGTGTGTGTATGAGTGTGTGTTTGTGTGTATATGAGTGTGTGTTTGTGTGTGTATGAGTGTGTGTTTGTGTGTATATGAGTGTGTGTTTGTGTTTGTTTGTGTGTGTATGAGTGTGTGTTTGTGTGTATATGAGTGTGTGTTTGTGTGTGTATGAGTGTGTGTTTGTGTGTATATGAGTGTGTGTTTGTGTTTGTTTGTGTTTGTGTGTATATGAGTGTGTGTTTGTGTGTGTATGAGTGTGTGTTTGTGTGTATATGAGTGTGTGTTTGTGTGTGTATGAGTGTGTGTTTGTGTGTATATGAGTGTGTGTTTGTGTTTGTTTGTGTGTGTATGAGTGTGTGTTTGTGTGTATATGAGTGTGTGTTTGTGTGTGTATGAGTGTGTGTTTGTGTGTATATGAGTGTGTGTTTGTGTGTATATGAGTGTGTGTTTGTGTGTGTATGAGTGTGTGTTTGTGTGTATATGAGTGTGTGTTTGTGTTTGTATGAGTGTGTGTTTGTGTGTATATGAGTGTGTGTTTGTGTGTGTATGAGTGTGTGTTTGTGTGTATATGAGTGTGTGTTTGTTTGTGTTTGTGTGTATATGAGTGTGTGTTTGTGTGTATTTATGTGTATTTGTGTCTCACCGGTGTGACTCCTTCAATGTCCGGCGAGCTGTCAGATGACGAGGGTTCGACAACTACCCTGTAATCCGACTACAAAAAGGCAAAGAAACGGGGAAATGATTAAGTTAAAGGCACCACATTCCACATAAGGTTTTGTAAAATGTTGCATATTATTTCGGTGAAAGGCTTCTTGCACCAAATCAGTCAAAACGGAGTTATTATTCATGACTATTTTGCACTGTTATTGGTAAATGTAGGCAGTCATATGTTAATGAGCTTATGGTTGTGAAACGGCTTGTTTATATAGTGAATTAAACTCTTATACATTAAAAGAGCAAGAGAAATCCTGTTTTCCATGATTAAAAAAGTGAATGCACGAGACCTCAACTATGTGCGATTGTGAGCGTGAACGTGTCATCTTAACCTTGTCGTTTGTAGATGTTCTCTGAGTTTGTGATGGCAGAAACGTGGGGTAGGAGTGATTCACGTGGGACACGCCCCCTGCTGGAGCGCAGTTCCTGTGATGAGCATCCTCGCTCGAGCTGAGAGCGTCAGACGACACCGCGTGCTGCATACTCTACAGGAAGAAGTAAACGCATCGGATTCTCTCAGTTTCAATCCAATTACATTAGATTCAGTCCAATCACTTTACATTTGATTACATTTAATTACATTCTGTTTATTTTGTTTAGTCTCCAACCACTCAACTCAATTAGCAAACTTGTTTACAGCAGTATTGGTCAACAGCAGCTTAAACGACAGACTGAAAGTCCCAGTGAGGCCTGCAGCAGAAGCACACGAGCACGCAGACACATGCTGCAGATTACACTGCATACTGACAAACACTGCCCAAAACTGCAGAACCCTCAGACAGACAGACAGATCCTTCAGAGAGACAGAAGCCTCAGACAGACAGATAGAACCCTCAGACAGACAGACAGACAGATCCTTCAGAGAGACAGACAGACAGATAGACAGAACCCTCAGACAGACAGATAGACAGAACCCTCAGACAGACAGACAGATCCTTCAGAGAGACAGAAGCCTCAGACAGACAGACAGATAGACAGATCCCTCAGACAGACAGACAGATCCTTCAGAGAGACAGAACCCTCAGACAGACAGACAGATCCTTCAGAGAGACAGACAGACAGAGAGACAGAACCCTCAGACAGACAGACAGATAGAACCCTCAGACAGACAGACAGACAGATCCTTCAGAGAGACAGAAGCCTCAGACAGACAGACAGACAGATAGAAAGAACCCTCAGACAGACAGATAGAACCCTCAGACAGACAGACAGACAGATCCTTCAGACAGACACACAGATCCTTCAGAGAGACAGAACCCTCAGACAGACAGACAGATCCTTCAGAGAGACAGACAGACAGAGACAGAACCCTCAGACAGACAGACAGATAGAACCCTCAGACAGACACACAGATCCTTCAGAGAGACAGAACCCTCAGACAGACAGACAGATCCTTCAGAGAGACAGAACCCTCAGACAGACAGACAGATCCTTCAGAGAGACAGAACCATCAGACAGACAGACAGACAGATCCTTCAGAGAGACAGAACCCTCAGACAGACAGAGAGACAGAACCCTCAGACAGACAGACAGACAGATAGATAGAACCCTCAGACAGACAGACAGATCCTTCAGAGAGACAGAACCCTCAGACAGACAGACAGATCCTTCAGAGAGGCAGAACCCTCAGAGAGACACACAGATCCTTCAGAGAGACAGAACCCTCAGATAGACAGACAGATAGACAGAACCCTCAGACAGACAGACAGATCCTTCAGAGAGACAGAACCCTCAGACAGACAGACAGATCCTTCAGAGAGACAGAACCCTCAGACAGACACACAGATCCTTCAGAGAGACAGGACCCTCAGACAGACAGACAGAACCCTCACACAGACAGACAGATAGATAGAACCCTCAGACAGGCAGACAGATCCCTCAGACAGACAGACAGACAGACAAATCCCTCAGGGGAACAGACAGACAGATCCCTCACAAAAACATACAGAGAGACAGAACCCTCAGACAGACAGACAGATCCTTCAGAGAGACAGAACCCTCAGACAGACAGACAGATAGATAGAACCCTCAGACAGACAGACAGATCCCTCACAAAGACATACAAACAGACAGATCCCTCAGAGACACAGACAGACAAACACACAAACAGATAGAACCCTCAGACAGACAGACAGATAGAACCATCAGACAGACAGACAGAACCCTCAGACAGACAGACAGAGAAACAGATAGAACCCTCAGACAGACAGACAGAACCCTCACAAAGACATACAAACAGATAGAACCCTCAGAGAGACAGACAGATCCCTCAGAGACACAAACAGACAAACCGCCAATCCGCGCATCTTATCACGTGACTCGTTGTGCATGACACCGCAGAGACTCACAGCATGTGGAGACTCATGCTACTCTCCACGATCCACACACAACTCACCACACGCCCCATTGAGAGAACCACTAATCACCACCACGAGGAGGTTACCCCATGTGACTCTACCCTCCCTAGCAACCGGGCCAATTTGGTTGCTAAGGAGACCTGACTGGAGTCACTCATCACACGCCCCACCGAGAGCGAGAACCACATTATAGCGACCACGAGGAGGTTACCCCATGTGACTCTACCCTCCTAGCAACCGGGCCAATTTGGTTGCTAAGGAGACCTGACTGGAGTCACTCATCACACGCCCCACCGAGAGCGAGAACCACATTATAGCGACCACGAGGAGGTTACCCCATGTGACTCTACCCTCCCTAGCAACCGGGCCAATTTGGTTGCTAAGGAGACCTGACTGGAGTTAGTCAGCGTCAATACTCGCCGAGATACCCAGCACCCCGCATCAATGCTTACCAAATTAGCATGTTAAATCGACAGTCTTAATAGAGAGATCAGAACAGAGAAAGAAGTGTTTTATAATCTCACCTGATTCACCTGCCAACCATTGGCATCATGAGTAATGCAGGTGAAGTCAGGTGAGAGCTGAAAGAGAAGGTGAAGCAATGTTCTCACACACGTTAACCATTAAAGATATATAGTAGAACAACTTAACAGCAGCTGTACTTCTCTGAAATGAGTCAGTATTACACATTCATAAAGCTTCTCAGATTCTCAGTTTTGACAAATCAATCTAAACCACACCTGATATTTATAGTATAAGACTTTAAAACAATCAGACTCAGAAAATACTTTTGGTACACATTTCCAAATGACGACTCATTACATATTACAGCAGCTTTTAAAGCAGCCACGTATCATTTCAGACTCATATGAAACTCGATCTCTCTTCCTCTTTGAAAACACAAGACATAACACTGATCTTACAGAGCAGCAGATCTCGTCCATCCGTCTGAATAATCGAATCCAGCAAACTGAAGCTGCTGATGAACTCACTTTCTCTTGAACGTGAGCCTCACCTCAGTCCATCTCACCGCACTTCAAACTTCCTCTTTACAGGAGGAAGATGGCAACATCCATCTCGAACTATTTCTCTCACTCTCTAGCTGTTGATCCACAGAATAGGGAAGTTGAGTATGGCGTGAAAGTCACATTTACACAAGCCCAAAAACGATACACTCAACTAATCTACATGAATTTCCGACACTGATTCTCCATTTCCCCCCAAATGAATCACATTTTTGAGGGACTAAACATGCTTGAAAACTCATGAAACTTTGCACATGCATCAGAAGTGGCAAAAATGTAAATCTG
>NC_068282.1:1518500-1523500 GCF_025860055.1 Xyrauchen texanus
ATTCATCCAGGGCAGGTTGAGGTGAGAGTGTGAACATCAGTATTATGTAACTCATATCTGCTGATGACATCACAGACAAACAGCAGGTGAATCTCTCCATCTACAAACTATTAGAAAAATGCAGTCAAGTGGCGTCGTCACGGTAACAGAATGTCAGTAGACGGTACCAACACCAGTGAAATGTCACGGTACTCGATACCATTTACGGCACCAAAGCAAAACACAAAAACAGGTTACTAAGCAACACTCTTAATAACAAAGTCAACAAAACCTCAGCAGCTATTTTGTTATAGTTAAAAATTATATATTTACATTAAAGTGTTGCTCAATGGCATATTTCTGTAAGAACAGAAATATGACATTGAGCAACACTTTAATGTAAATATATATTTTTTTTATATAATTTTTTAACTATAACAAATCTGAACAATGTATGCTTAAAGTATGTTTGAACACTTATATAAAATTTGCTTCAACTTTTGCAACTTTTTCATTTAAATTTAATTTTATTTAATTACTAAAATTAAAAATTAAAAAAAAATTACTAAACAAAATAAACAAAAATAAATAAACAAGCATGTATAGAATGAATAAAAACAATTTCTAATCAAACTAATGTGTAAATAAGTGCTCTCGTATTAATAAAGCAATATATATATATAGATATTATGATTAAATAAGTTCTAATCTATCTGCATTAAGCGTGTGCGCTCGAGGGATGTGTGTCCTTAGATCGGGACATTTGAAGAGGCGCCGACCACACAGAGAAATGCCCGTTTCGGAGTTTATAGTTACTAACAGCAGCTGCTTCTGTATTATTCGAACTTTTAATAAACACATTAAATATAACTGCATTTAAGATGTTACACTGGGATGTTTCCTTTAAAGAGCTCCGCCTCCGCTTATTCCACAATGGGACATGCTTCTGAATGTACTTTTGTTTATAATTCCCTGATACTTTGGGATCTACATCAAATAAACGGTGAAAGTTTCGAGTGCATCGAGTGTAATTCTTCCTCCATCAGTCGTGAACTGCTGCTCTCACGCGTCATCGTTACAGTTTATTGTGATTTCATGTTACGTTAAATGAGATCAAACGACTATTCGACAACGAACATTTTTCGCGTCAATTTTGTATTTTCGACTATGTCGATAATGTCGACTAAACGTTTCAGCTCTAATGCAAATGATAATATGCTTTTAAACTCGCCTGCTTTATTTGCTTGAATAAATCCGGGTGTCTGTCTTTCAGGTGCTTTATTAAGTTTGATGTGTTTCCTCCTCTCGTCAGATAATTACGAAAGCAGCGTTTACAAATAGTTTTTTGCTGATCTATGATGTTTCCCTAACCTATGAATTTCCAAACCTGCTTTTTCCACTTTTCTTTTTGACATGATTCAGTTGAGACTCCGCAGCAGCAGCGTTGCTTGTCGTTTTTCTTGTTGTGAGCGTTCGAAAGTTCCCGCCTCTGCACGGATACCGGGTTGACCCGGTACTCGGTACCCCAGTACCTCCAGAAATTCTGGTATCGTAAATAATATTTTGTTTGGAGTACTGGTATTTTTGACAACACTATTGGTGTAGTAGCAATACTATGATATTAAAACCCAATTAAAAAACATTTAAGTGTTACTCAAATTGCACTAATTTTACTGTAAAATGATTTTACGTTGGACTGCTAAACTCGTTTTGATATTCCCCGTGAAAGTGACTTGAATTTTATATTTTGTTTCATTTATTTTGTTGTTGGATTGCTAAATGTAGATCGCACTTTCCTTTTACTCGAATTGATCAAGTTCTTATTTAAAATCTCTCCAAAATAAAATTAAAGTAATCTACAAGTTTTTTAGATTTATTTTGGGTTCATTAATTGTTATATTAATCAAGAAATAATAATGTAAAAAAATTGGTAATCGGCAAATTAGTCGTTAGATTAATCGGCTAATCGGAAAATAACCGTTAGATTAATAGGAAAATAATCGTTAGGCTAAGCGGAAAACAATCGCAAAAAAATAACCGCTAGATAAACCGATAAAATAATAATCGCTAGATAAATCAACTAATTGGAAAATAACCGTTAGATCAATCAACTAACCGAAAAGTAATCGTCAGATTAACCGATAAAAAATAATCGCTAGATCAATCAACTAAGCGAAAAATAATCGTTAGATCAATCAACTAAGCGAAAAATAATCGTTAGATCAATCAACTAAGCGGAAAATAATCGTTAGATCAATCAACTAACTGAAAAGTAATCGTCAGATTAACCGATAAAAAAATAAGCGTTAGATCAATCAACTAAGCGAAAAATAATCGTTAGATCAATCAACTAAGCGAAAAATAAGCGGTAGATCAATCAACTAAGCAAAAAATAAGCGGTAGATCAATCAACTAAGCGAAAAATAATCGTTAGATCAATCAACTAAGCAAAAAATAATCGTTAGATCAATCAACTAAGCCAAAAATAATCGTTAGATCAATCAACTAAGCGAAAAATAAGCGTTAGATCAATCAACTAAGCAAAAAATAATCGTTAGATCAATCAACTAAGCGAAAAATAAGCGTTAGATCAATCAACTAAGCAAAAAATAATCGTTAGATCAATCAACTAAGCGAAAAATAAGCGTTAGATCAATCAACTAAGCGGAAAATAATCGTCAGATTAACCGATAAAAATAATAATCGTTAGGTGCAGCCCTACTCCTGACTATATGTGGTACACGGTTAACCCATATGGTGGCGTGTTGACCGCAATGAAATAGAACAGGGGGTTACCTAGGTAACCAAGGTTCTATGAATAAGGTCAACACGCCACACGATGTGGTCACTTGGGGACTGGGTGGTGCCAGTCGGCAAAATAAGAGAGTGTGCCGGCGGTATCGCACCTGTATTTGTAGGGGTTGACAGCTCACCCTCTAGCGGGATTGACCCATATGGTGGCGTGTTGACCTTATTCATAGAATCTTGGATCCCTAAGTAACCCCGTTTCACTCTCTGTTCAAACTGACAAGCCAAACAATCTATGGTACACAAGTCTCACATGTTAAAGGCAGCATCTAGTGGTTGTGAGGAAAAGGTGGTTTCAATGTTTATATCAATCTATTTAATATGGCAGTGGACATGCGCAAAAAGTCACTTATGTTGGGATAAATAACAGCTAATTTTAATAGTAAAAGTGACAGTAATGATTATATTGTTACTGATATTTTAAAATAAGTAATTGATGAATATAATCAACTTGTGCTTGATTCAAATTTTGTGTATTATTTTATTATAAATATCCCACCTTGAAATCCATATATCAAATATGATGCAACAGACCTTTGAGGAATATCTCTCAATCACAGTTACATTTACATTCATGCACACAACATCAAACATCACAGAGCTTTAACATTCTGACATATAAGATATATTTAAAGTGTGAACTAATATTTCAGTGTATTTTCATATATACATCCCGCTCATTATAAAAATCTCATTATTTTACATTGTAAGCTATTATGATGTCATCTTACCGTAAGTTCCTGAGACGCAGCGAAAAAGTTTTACAATTTCGCTATAATGTGGTTCTCGCTCTCGGTGGGGCGTGTGGCGAGTTGAGCACGGATGCTGCGGAGAATAGCGTGAAGCCTCCACACGCGCTATGTTTCCGTGGAAACGCGCACAACAAGTCACATGATAAAATGCGCGGATTGACGGTCTCAGACGCGGAGGCAACTGAGGTTCGTCCTCCGGCACCCGGATTGAGGCGAGTCACTACGCCACCAAGAGGACTTGGAGCGCATTGGGAATTGGGCGGGAGCTCCGCACACCCCGCGCCACCTCCAACTGTGTCAACAACCGCCTGGCGCAGACACACAGACAGTAACGAAATCTGATTAAAATCAGCCCTGGAGTTGTGAGTTTGAATCCAGGGCGTGCTGAGTGACTCCAGTCAGGTCTCCTTAGCAACCAATTTGGCCCGGTTGCTAGGGAGGGTAGAGTCACATGGGGTAACCTCCTCGTGGTCGCTATAATGTGGTTCTCGCTCTCGGTGGGGCGTGTGGTGAGTGACTCCAGTCAGGTCTCCTTAGCAACCAAATTGGCCCGGTTGCTAGGGAGGGTAGAGTCACATGGGGTAACCTCCTCGTGGTCGCTATAATGTGGTTCTTGCTCTCGGTGGGGCGTGAGGCGAGTTGTGCGTGGATCGCGGAGAATAGCGTGAAGCTTCCACACTTAGCTTAGCTTTTTAGACTTAGCTTAAATAGGGAAAGTAGGCATACACTAATGGCCTGTAACCGAATAAAACACAGTATAATAACAATTTAACAATCGAGGCCTTGTAGAGAAGCACTGAGCAAACACGACTAGTCTATACACATGCGCACTAGCGCCCCGACAGCACTAGTTTTAATATCATCTTTTTATGGAATATGGACTAATTGTGCCAACTGTGTAAAAAAAAGGCGATAAAAACGTATTGTTAAAATATTAATATCTCCAGTCTTATCCAACACAAAATCAGTATCGTTTGATAGTTTATAAGCTCTACTTTACAATGCATGTAGACATTATGACCAAAACTGAACAAGTGCTTTGAAATTTGCAGATAAATCTGAAGTGTTCCGTTTTGATCATTTATTAAAAATGTTGCACTATGTCGCTACATATTACTGTAATCTGTAAAAACATCAAACTGATCAAATAGTCATGTGTCATATGTTGCTGGAAAGCTCTTACAGAGTAAAATACACATTTATGTTGGTGTTGCCTAAATTACACATTTTCCCTTATAACTTCACAAATATAAACCAAATATAAAATATAATACATATCATTATTTAGAGTCTGTGATTATCTTTCAAACGAGTCCACACACAAGATAATCAGATGTATAGATCATTAGATAATCCACATGAAGCACAATGTTACATATGACCACCAGGAGATGGCGCCAAATACACGACACAGACTCAATGATGACTCAAATGACACAGAATGAAACTCATTCTGTGAAA
>NC_068282.1:1528500-1531000 GCF_025860055.1 Xyrauchen texanus
AGGAAACCAGAAACTAGGCTCTGATATTAACAAGCGTTCCTCATGACGCACACTGGAGACTTCACTGAGAATTCATAGTTATAATTGAGATTGACGTAGCATGCTGCTAAGCTATAAAAGCAGAAAAGGCCTTAAAATGCTATCTATGTAGGCAGCTCACTGGGATTTAGCTGACCGTACCGACCTTCCCAGTCATTCCTGTAAAGGGATTTTTGAAAATCATTCTATAGAGATGACTGGGACGGATTTCCATTTGTATCACATGTCCTAATCTTTTGATTAAGTAGATTTGAACAAGTATACTTTGTGCACAATCTCCAGTAAGAGCATGAACTATAATGCTATAACGCTGGCTTCAGGGGGACATTTATACTTTTACACAAGAACTCACAAAAAGCAATAAATATATATATATACTGTATCTACATTTATTATTATTCAGACTCTTTCATCCATAGTGACTTACAAAAGGAGAGAGTCATTTATACACGATTTCCATGAATTCCACTATTTTCCTTTTTTTTTATATATATATATATATAATTTCTTAAAACTTTATTAATTTTAATGACTTTTCCAGGCTTGAAAATCAGACCTTTATAGGTAAAACATTACTAGTGAGGCTCGTCTATATAGATTTCATATATTTGCAAAATATGTGCTTACGGAATTAATTGGGGATCCTTAAAATAACATATTAAAGTAATATAATATAATAACATCTTGGCTATGACATATAACTATATATAATAATATAAACTAATAATAGAATACAATAATATAATATGATATAATATAATAATATAATATATATTAATAATATAACATATTATATAATATAATAATATATACTAATAATATATTATTATATTATATCATATTATTAGTATATATTATTATATTATATTATTAGTTTATATTATTATATATCATATTATATTATTAGTATATATTATTATATTATATTATTAGTTTATATTATTATATATTATTAGTATAAATTATTATATTCTATTATTAGTTTATATTATTATATATTATTATATTATATTATTAGTATATATTATTATATTATATTATTATTATTATATATTATTAGTATATATTATTATATATTATTAGTATATATTATTATATTATATTATTAGTTTATATTATTATATTATATCATATTATATTATTAGTATATATTATTATATTATATTATTAGTTTATATTATTATATATCATATTATATTATTAGTATATATTATTATATTATATTATTAGTTTATATTATTATATATTATTAGTATAAATTATTATATTCTATTATTAGTTTATATTATTATATATTATTAGTATATATTATTATATTATATTATTAGTTTATATTATTATATTATATTATATTATTAGTATATATTATTATATTAGTTTATATTATTATATATTATTATTATATATTATTATATTATATTATTAGTTTATATTATTATATATTATTAGTATATATTATATTATAGTATTAATATATATTATTATATTATATTATAGTATTAGTATATATTATATTATATTATTAGTATTAATAATATAATGTAACACTTTACAATAAGGTTCAGTTAGTTAACTACACTAGTTAATATGGACTTAAAATGAGAAATACTTTTACAGCATGTATTCATTTTGGTTGATGTTAATTATAACATTTAATAATAACTTTTTTCATTAAAAGTTGAATGTGTTTGATAAATTAATTAAAGCATTCTGAACTAACATGAACTAATAATGAACTAATAATGAACTAATAATGAACTGTACAATTTAAGTCTTAAAGAAAATCATATATCCCAATTTTAATATTTGATTCCAAGTTAAACTTGAATAAATGGCTTCATAATGTGTATGAAGCACAAATACACATTTAGTATGACAATTTGTATATATGACTATTTAATTATTAATGACAATTAATCGTCAGCCAAATATAATTATCATGCACCAGCATCTAAAATCCAACTCTGTCCTTATCAGTATCAAAATGACTTTAATGGTTTCTATTGCAGTTCTATTAAAGGTGCCGTGTGTTCCTGAACGTTCCCCATTGGTCAGCCAAACCGATAGTCCCGCCCCAAAGTCACCCCATAGGTTGAATCAGACGTTTTCTGTTCAGGCGTTCAAACAAACAATGCGCAGAAAGCGTCACAGTTAACACTCTTGATTAAGTGAAGTTGCACATATTATTAAAATAATGTTTATTAAAAACAGAACGTTTTAGAAAGTAACACAAAAGTAATTTGTAATGTGATTTTTTTCAAGGAACTTGCCAAAAAAAATCCAGAATGAATTATTGATAATTGACTATGAACTCTAAACTGAGATATGAGAAACTATTTTAACATCCCCCCCAAAAATGACACGTGTGTTACCTGTATGTGTCCCTCAGTATATCGGCGTGCAGTGCTGCTCATGTCCCATTGGCTGTAGAATTTGCTGGGGCCGGTTATACTAGGTTTAG
>NC_068282.1:1536000-1546000 GCF_025860055.1 Xyrauchen texanus
TTTTCTGCAAAAGTCAGATCTTTGTCCCCATGTGCACTTGCAAACTGTAGTCTGGCTTTATTATGGTGGTTTTGGAGCAGCGGCTTCTTCCTTGCTGAGCCTTTCAGGTGATGTCCATATAGGACTGGTTTTGCTGTGGATCTAGATACTCGTCCACCTGTTTCCTCCAGCATCTTTCCAAGGTCCTTTGCTGTTGTTCTGGGATTGATTTGCACTTTAGCACAAACTACGTTCATCTCTAGGAGACAGAATGCGTCTCCTTCCTGAGCGGTGTGATGGCTGTGTGGTCACATGGTGTTTATACTTGTGTACTATTGTTTGTACAGATGAACGTGACACCTTCAGGTGTTTGGAAATTGCTCCCAAAGATGAACCAGACTTGTGGAGGTCCACCATTTCTTTTCTGAGGTCTTGACTGATTTATTTAGATTTTCACATGATGTCAAGCAAAGAGTCACTGAGTTTGAAGCGAAGCCTTAAAATACATCCACAGGTGCACCTCCAATCAGAAGCTAATTGGCTAATTAAAGGCTCAACATCATTTTCTGGAATTTTCCAAGCTTCGTAAAGACACAGATAACTTACAGTATGTAAACTTCGGACCCGCTGGAATTGTGTTATAGTCAATTAAAAGTGACACAATCGGTCTGTAAACCATTGTTGGATCAATGACTCGTGTCATGCACAAAGTTGATGTCCTAAACGACTCGCCAAAACTATAGTTTGCTAACGTTAAATCTGTGCATTGGTTAAACAAAAATGACTTAAGTGTATGTAAACTTCTGACTTCAACTATACATACAATATGGGTGTATTACAGATAGCGCAAACACTCCCTCACACGCCCACTTGCGCTGGCACGAGTGGTTTTTCTAATGGGGGTTTGTGATGTGTAAAATAAGGTCTGTGGTAAACATTACTTGATATGTGGATGTTTTGATCTACAACATAAATTACACACAGTCATACCTCAAACATGAATTTTGAAGCCGTATTAAGTAGCAAAAATATTTTTCTTTAACACTTGTGCATCAATAAAAAAAAAAGTTACTCAGAGGTGCTTAAAGGACAAAAATGTCTGCGTCAAAAAACAGCCATAATAATATTATATATTAATATATGTTTATTTTGTTTAACCAGCATCAGTCCTGATCATAACTACCAAATATTCATACATTTCCAGGATTTTAACCCTTGAAATGCCAGTTTGTTTACATGATGCCACTGTTGTTTTTTTATGATTTTTTTTTTAAAAATATATATATATATATATATCACAGTCACAGTCTGGGATATGTCAATGATTAGTAAAAACATTGATTTTGATGCATTATTATTTTTTGTGGTGTCAAATTTATAAAGAAAATACAAAATAAAAACACACACTCGAGACCTTAGACAAAAATATCTGCATCAAAAACTGCCATGAAAATAATATATATTAATATCATTTTACACTTTCACTGACTTCACTGACTTTAACCACCAAATAACAACCAAATATTTATTTATTTTCAGGATTTTAACCCTTTAAATGTAAATTTGTTTATATAATGCAGTGTTGTTTTTTTTACACACACACACACACACACACACACACACGTTGTGTTTCCATGTTTTATGGGGACTTTCCATAGACATAATGGTTTTTATACCGTACAAACTATATATTCTATCCCATGACCCTAACCCTATCCCTAAACCTAACCCTCACAGAAAACTTTCTGCATTTTTAGATTTTCAAAAAACATAATTTAGTATGATTTATAAGCTGTTTTCCTCATGGGGACCGACAAAATGTCCCCACAAGGTCAAAAATTTCAGGTTTTACTATCCTTATGGGGACATTTGGTACCCACAAAGTGATAAATACACGCTCACACACACACACACACACACACACACACACACACACACACACACTTTTATCTGCATCATTTATTTAATTTCCTCAAGTCCTGCAGGTCTCTATAATACAGTAAACAGAGAATAGGGGAAAAGCTTGTATTTGCTCCACAGGCTAAACATGAGAAACAAATGGCGCCATCTGGTGGAAAATATAAAAAATAAAAATGTTGAAGCCAGGGCTCCAGAATTAAAGCATAACTATAATTGGGACTGGGATCAAATATTGCAAATATTGGGTTTCAATGGAGGCATTTTCGTCCTGAAGGTCCCGAGTGAGACTATTTTGTGTACACAGTGTGTTATAGATGTATTATAGGAACTTTAATCCATTGGTAAAAGTGTCCAATAACAGGACGGTTACTGAGATTAAGCGATAGTATTCGGATGGTCATGTGATTCGCACTTGTAGTTCGGTTCTCTTGGTCCTCTTGGTCCGGACCATCCATCCATCTTCAACCGCTTATCCGAAGTCGGGTCGCGGGGGCAGCTGCTCCAGCAGGGGGCCCCAAACTTCCCTATCCCGAGCCACATTAACCAGCTCTGACTGGGGGACCCCGAGGCGTTCCCAGGCCAGTGTGGAGATGTAATCTCTCCACCTAATCCTGGGTCTTCCCCAGGCCTCCTCCCAGCTGGATGTGCCTGAAACACCTCCCTAGGGAGGCGCCAGGGGCATCCTTACCAGATGCCCAAACCACCACAACTGACTCCTTTCGACGCAAAGCGAGCAGCTGCTCTACTCGAAGCTCCTCATGGATGACTGAGCTCCTCACCCTATCTCTAAGGGAGAAGCCCGCCACCCTTCTGAGGAAGCCCATTTCGCCGCTTGTACTGCATGACCTAGTTCTTTCGGGTCATGACCCAGCCTTCATGACCATAGGTGAGGGTAGGAACAAAAATTGATCGGTAGATCGAGAGCTTTGCCTTCCGCTCAGCTCTCTTTCGCGGACAACGGTGCGATGGAGCTGAGTGCAATACCGCCCCCGCTGCCCCGATTCTCCGGCCAACCTCCCGCTCCATTGTCCCCTCACTCGTGAACAAGACCCCGAGGTACTTGAACTCCTTCACTTGGGGCAATACCTCCTTCCCTCTACATTTGGTCCGGACCAAAAAAGAAAAATGATACATTTATTTCTGGTTCGCTTAGCGTTCACACTGGCATTTTTAACACCGAACATAAAGACACGAAACAAAAAGGCATCAGGAAAAAGTCACAACCTGATTGGACAACTTTTATGATGTGTGACGGAACTTGCCGAACACCCAAAACAATGCTGCTGCTGGCGAAATGCACTCGTTGGATGTATACATGTATATATGGTGGCATATTTACCAGCGGAGAACAAACAAAGAGCTAATAAAATGTGTAAAGGAGTCAAAACGGCACAGGAATTCCTCCGTTGCACAGACAAACGAAGATATGCTGACGGCGGTTCCGACGCCTGTACCGAACTTTAATGTATAGCTCCTATGATGAGAACCAGGTATGCTTGAGGTCATTATTAGGCAAATTACTTCCCGTTTTTGGTCCGTTTAGACGTCTTTGGTCCAAGTTGCGTTCACAGAACAATCGAACCACACCAGAGTTCGTTTGGAAGCGGACCGAGACCGCTGCATGTTTGGTGCGCCCCAAGGTTCGGATGGCAGCGTTCACACTTGTTCAAATGAACCGCACTAACAGAGCAATCGCACCAGAGTTTGTTTTAATCTAACCAAACATGCAAAGTGTGAACACCCCCTAACATGGCAGCCTGCATGGGGGTCCAGGTAGCTCAGCGAGTATTGACGCCGACTATCCCCCCTGGAGTCGTGAGTTTGAATCCAGGGCGTGCTCCGTGACTCCAGTCAGGTCTCCTTAGCAACCAAATTGGCCCGGTTGCTAGGGAGGGGAGAGTCACATGGGGTAACCTCCTCGTGGTCGCGATTAGTGGTTCTCGCTCTCAATGGGGCGTGTGATGAGTTGTGCGTGGATCGTGGAGAGTAGCGTGAGCTTTTTGAGTATGATGCTACAAGCTTGGCACACCTATTTTTGGGCAGTTTCACCCATTCTTATTTGCAGGACCTCTCAAGCTCAATCAGGTTGGATGGGGAATGTCGGTGCACAGCCTTTTTCAGATCTCTCCATTGATGTTCAATCGGGTTCAAGTCTGGGCTCTGGCTGGGCCACTCAAGGACCTTCACAGAATTGTCCCGTAGCCACTCCTGTCTTATCTTGGCTGTGTGTTTAGGGTCGTTGTCCTGTTGGAAGATGAACCTTCGCCCCAGTCTGAGGTCCAGAGCGCTCTGGAGCAGGTTTTCATCAAGGATGTCTCTGTAGATTGCTGCATTCATCTTTCCCTCGATCCTGACTAGTCTCCCAGTTCCTGCCACTGAAAAACATCCCCACAGCATGATGCTGCCACCACCATGCTTCACTGTAGGGATGGTATTGGCCAGGTGATGAGCGGTGCCTGGTTTCCTCCAGACATGATGCTTGCCATTCAGGCCAAATAGTTGAATCTTTTATTCCTCATGGTCTGAGAGTCCTTCAGGTGCCTTTTGGCAAACTCTGGTCAGGCTGTCATGTGCCTTTTACTGAGGAGTGGCTTCCGTCTGGCCGCTCTGCCATACAGGCTTGATTGGTGGAGTGCTGCAGAGATGGTTGTTCTTCTGGAAGGTTCTCCTCTCTCCACAGAGACATGCTGGAGCTGGAGTGACCATCGGGTTCTTGGTCACCTTCCTGACTAAGGCCCTTCTCCCCCGATCGCTCAGTTTGGCCGGGCATCTCTAGGAAGTGTCCCGGTGGTTACAAACTTCCATTTATGCATGATGGAGGCCACTGAGCTCATTCGGACCTTCAATGCTCCTGAAATGTTTCTGTACCCTTCCCCAGATCTGTGCCTCGATACAATCCCATCTCGGAGGTACACAGACAATTCCTTGGACTCCATGGCTTGGTCTACAGACAATTCCTTGGACTCCATGGCTCGGTCTACAGACAATTCCTTGGACTCCATGGCTCGGTCTACAGACAATTCCTTGGACTCCATGGCTTGGTTTGTGCTCTGACATGCAATGTTAACTGTGGGACCTTATATAGACAGGTGTGTGCCTTTCCAAATCATGTCCAATCAACTGAATTGACCACAGGTGGACTCCAATCAAGTTGTAGAAACATCTCAAGGATGATCAGTGGAAACAGGAAGCACCTGAGCTCAACTTTGAGTGTCATGGCAACAGCTGTGAATACTTTCCGGATGCACTATAAACTTCCATTGACTAACAACCCAGGTAAGTTTGTCTTTAAACGTTTATAAGTTATCGTTAATTTTTTTACCCTCAGAAACAGACTGTGGCGCTCTTTAATGTACAATAAATAATGCCTCTGAAAATCAAATGCACTGGGTAAATATTGCATTCGTTTGTGCACCTCATATACGTATGGGAGTAAAAACGTTTGTCTTTCCGCGTTGCAGCGAGACAAAAAGTTTCTCTCTCTCTGTGAAATAAGGAGATGAACGACATGTGTAGAAAACAGGAAACCACATACGCTTAACAACACCAAAGTCCAACAAGCTCACAGAGGCCACGCTACACAAAAACCCGTCTCAGTTTTACTAAATGAATACTCTGAATCAATAAAGATCGAGTAGAGATTATATATTGATGAAGCTAACCTGATGCATTGTAAGCACACATGCTAAAGTTTGTTTACAGTCTGTTCATAGGTTAACACACACACACACACACACACACATTGTGGTGAAAACTAGAGAAGCTCAAATGTGCTGTAAGCCACAACTGTGCAAAAGACAAAGAAAAGAGACAAAAATGAGATGCAATCACAACACCAGTGTGCAACTCACACCAAAGAAACCAGATTATCAATGAATAACAACTTGAATTCGGACTTCAATCGGTTTTATGATTAATCGGTGCTTTAGTTATGAAATTTGATATAGATATTATAAACATAATATTCCGATAATTGAAATGCATTACATTATTGTGGCAAAGGAGTTAAACATTGATAAGACAATATAAATATTTTGTATTAATACAATTTTTGTTTAAGGATGTACACATGTGTCACACGGACACTTTTGGAGCGTCTCACTTTGGTTGTGTCGTGTCATATACATACAGTTTTTAGCACACAAACACAGACAAACACACACAAACACACACACACACAAACACAATCACTCTCACAAACACACACACAATCACTCTCACACAAACACACACAGACAAACACAATCACTCTCACAAACACACAAACACAATCACTCTCACAAACACACACACACACACAATCACTCTCACACAAACACACACACAATCGCTCTCACACATACAAACACACACACACAGACAAACACAATCACTCTCACAAACACACACACACAATCACTCTCACACAAACACTCTCACAAACACACACACACACACACACAATCACTCTCACACAATCACATAGACAAACACACACAAACACAATCACACTCACAAACACACACAATCACTCTCACACAATCACTCTCACACAATCACATAGACAAACACACACAAACACAATCACACACACACACAAACACAATCACTCTCACAAACACACACACACACACACACACACACAATCACTCTCACACAAACACTCTCTCACACACACACACACACACACACACACACACACACACAATCACTCTCACACAATCACATAGACAAACACACACAAACACAATCACACACACACACAAACACACACAATCACACTCACACACACAAACACTCTGTAGTATCACATCACCTGACACAAAACACACACACACACACACACACAAACACACACACACACACACAAGAAACACACACATTAGTATGTCGTAACATCTCAAATCTCACAAATGCAAACTATATATATATATGAGAAAGCCCCTCAAATAACAATAATGCAATATATAATGATGAAATAATTATAGTTATAAATAATAACTAATAATAAATATATATATATAAAAGTATTCCGATAATTGAAATGCATTACATCATTGTGGCAGAGGGGTTAAACATTGATAAGACAATACAAATATATTTAGCTTATTTGCATATTATTGAATATAAGCCAATCATTGGCCTACAGTTCACAGCAATCCATCCTGCAACTGAATCCATCAATCAGACCAGATTTATTATAAGGGCTTGTTTAAGGATGTACACCTGCGTCACACGGACACTTTTGGAGCGTCTCACTTTGGTTGTGTCGCGTCATATACATACAGTTTTTAGATCGCCGTGTCAAGTTAAACGTCTTGAGATCCCTAAATTCAGATTTGTGCTCCATCAATCTGTGTTTGAACGCAAGAACGAGTCCTCGTGTCGTCTGCTGAAGGGTTGTTTTGTTCTCTGAATAAACTGCATGTTGTCTGTACAGCTGGAGTTTCACTTACTGCCCCCTGGAGGAAACCGGTGGTACTACAAGCTTCAATTGCTCAGGAATATTCCTTATTACAGTCAGGGGACATGATTAATTGAATTAATTGTTTTAACACGTTATTTTTTATATAATTAATTGTACCGAATTAATGCTTTAAATCGACAGCCCTAATATATAAATATTGTCAACATTTCTGTGTAATTTTATCCACGTATAATATACAATTTATATGAACATCTAATGTGAGAATTATTAGTAATTCACTCATAACTGCTCGATACAACCTGGTGGACAAAAGTTACGAAACGAACGTATTCTTCATCAAACAACTGAACAACTCAAGTACACAACATTAATAATGTGTGTGTGTGAGAGTGTGTGTGTGTGTGTGATCGAGCTCCCATCTCTTTAATGTCCTGCTCCACTTCTGCCTTCAGTCTTTCTGCCCTGTTGCCGTGTGCGGTCTGAATCCCCGTTACCATGACGAGTGTCAGATTCCACCAATAGAATTCCGCCAGTATTATTTTAACGCTGCTGATTGGCTAGTGTTGGAACATGATGTTGCCTGAAGTGATGCAAAGATTGTTGCATCTGTACACTCACTTTCAGTTCACAATTAGATTCTTTAGTGTGTGTATGAGTGTGTGTAAGTGTCTGCATGAGTCTCTGAATGTGCATGTATGTGTGTGTGTGTGCGTCTGTATGAGTGTGTGTCTGTGTGAGTGTGTGTGTCTGTCTTTCTGAGTTTGTGTCTGTGTGTGTGTGTGTCTGTGTGAGTGTGTGTGTCTGTGTGAGTGTGTGTGTCTGTGAGTGTGTGTCTGTGTGAGTGTGTCTGTGTGAGTGTGTGTGTCTGTGAGTGTGTGTCTGTCTTTCTGAGTTTGTGTCTGTGTGAGTGTGTCTGTGTCTGTGTGTGTGTGTCTGTGTGTGTGTGTCTGTGAGTGTGTGTCTGTATGAGTGTGTCTGTGTGTGTCTGTATGAATGTGTCTGTGTGAGTGTGTGTCTGTCTTTATGAGTGAGTGTGTGTTGAGTGCGTGTGTGTGTGTGATGAGTGCGTGTGCGTGCGTGCGTGATGAGTGTGTGTGTGTGATGAGTGCGTGTGCGTGCGTGCGTGATGAGTGTGTGTGTGTGATGAGTGTGTGTCTGTCTTTATGAGTGAGTGTGTGTTGAGTGCGTGTGTGTGTGCGTGCGTGCGTGATGAGTGTGTGTGTGATGAGTGCGTGTGTGATGAGTGCGTGTGTGTGTGTGATGAGTGTGTGTGTGTGATGAGTGTGTGTGTGTGATGAGTGTGTGTGTGTGATGAGTGCGTGTGTGTGTGTGATGAGTGCGTGTGTGATGAGTGCGTGTGTGATGAGTGTGTGTGTGTGATGAGTGTGTGTGTGTGATGAGTGTGTGTGTGTGATGAGTGCGTGTGCGTGTGTGTGATGAGTGCGTGTGCATGCGTGTGTGATGAGTGCGTGTGCGTGTGTGTGATGAGTGCGTGTGCGTGCGTGCGTGATGAGTGTGTGTGTGTGATGAGTGCGTGTGTGTGTGTGATGAGTGCGTGTGTGATGAGCGTGTGTGTGTGATGAGTGTGTGTGTGTGATGAGCGTGTGTGTGTGATGAGTGTGTGTGTGTGATGAGTGCGTGTGTGTGTGTAATGAGTGCGTGTGTGATGAGTGTGTGTGTGTGATGAGTGTGTGTGTGTGATGAGTGTGTGTGTGTGATGAGTGCGTGTGCGTGTGTGTGATGAGTGCGTGTGCGTGCGTGCGTGATGAGTGTGTGTGTGTGATGAGTGCGTGTGCGTGTGTGTGATGAGTGCGTGTGCGTGCGTGCGTGATGAGTGTGTGTGTGTGATGAGTGCGTGTGCGTGCGTGTGTGTGATGAGTGCGTGTGTGATGAGTGTGTGTGTGTGATGAGTGTGTGTGTGTGATGAGTGTGTGTGTGTGATGAGTGCGTGTGCGTGCGTGTGTGTGATGAGTGCGTGTGTGATGAGTGTGTGTGTGTGATGAGTGCGTGTGCGTGCGTGTGTGTGATGAGTGCGTGTGTGATGAGTGTGTGTGTGTGATGAGTGCGTGTGCGTGCGTGTGTGTGATGAGTGCGTGTGTGATGAGTGTTGTGTATAAATTCCATTTTAAACTAAAGTGCATAAAATAATAAATGTGCTAGTTTATATTATATGTTAGCTAATGCTAATGCTTCATTAGACAGTTCTGTGTCAACGGTGTTGACTGGCGTCACAGACGCAAGCTTCATAAAAACAGTAATACCACAGTAAGTTTTATTCATGAAACTATGCGTTTTGTAGTTTATTCAGTGTCCCGTGCAGGAGCTTTATGTTTTTAAGATACCGTGTCAAGTTAAAATGAACGTCTTAAGACACATGCGTTCTGTTAAACTCTATTTGTCTATTTGTGAAGTTCTGGTTCTATTTGTCAGACGCACCTCCAGATAATTACCATCACTGTGCCTTTACACACAGGACAGGACACCCAGAGAGTGACCCTATGCACTATTTAGTACAAAAATATCAGCTAAATTCCTCCATCCAGTTCAGATTGGCCAAACTGAAACAGACAGACAGAATAACGCAGGAAGAATACATTCATCATTGGCAGCACAAAGTCACTCAGGTACATAAATTAAACTACTTCCACAGAATTAAGACGGATTATAAATTGGCACCATATTTGATCCATATTA
>NC_068282.1:1551000-1566000 GCF_025860055.1 Xyrauchen texanus
AATGAACCGTTGAGTTGTCATACTGTGAGGTTTTCTCATGTGTTTTTGTGTGCTTGTGTTTTGTAGAGAGAGTGGTACCGTACTTGACTCGCCCCGTTTTACCCGTCCTGCTGTTACCCAGCGGTCAGCACCTCTTCAGCCCCAACACCATCTGCCAGTGAGTGTGTTTGACTTCTGACTAGAAAGTCTGTTGTCCATTATATAGGATCATGCTAACAAGGTTGACCGTTTAACCCTTAAATGCACTGTTCGGTCATTTTTGACCGAAATAAATTTAGTTTCTTTAATACGAAGTGTATAGTTAATTCTGAGTGGCTCGAGGCTTGGCTGCTTTTCCTACATTTGCCACCTGAACACCAAAAACAATTAGGACTGGATTAGATGAGTTTAGGCTGTTGTTTGCCAATTTGACCGGCCATATGAAATGAATGGGTGAGACTATAACACGGAGCGTTTTTTTTGTAAATTTGTCAAATAAAATCAATAATTCAGCCACATTGTAGCGCACACAGTGACATCAAATTCCCCCCAAAGTGCTTGACTTAATTGTTGTTACTTCATTGAAGTTAGTGTTCATAAAAGTAAATTCAATAAACACAAACAATACAAGTTGAGACTAAAACGAACCGTGCACAAGGGTGGAGACCAAACATGGGATGTTGTTTGTGATACATTTTCTAGTCCTTGCTGTGTTCATTTCCTGTCATGAGTTTTTAGTTATCGTGCATTTTTATAAGGGATATTTATGTGACAGGATTGATGAATAACCATTACAAACAACTTTTTTTCCTCCCAATGTGGAATGCTCAATTCCCAATGCCCAATCACGTGACTTGTTGAGCGCGTTACCGTGGAGACGTAGCACGTGTGGAGACTTCACGCTATTCTCCGCGGCATCCATGCACAACTCACCACGCGCCCCACCGAGAGCGAGAACCACATTATAGCGACCACGAGGAGGTTACCCCATGTGACTCCACCCTCCCTAGCAACCGGACCAATTTGGTTGCTAAGGAGACCTGGCTGTAGTCACCCAGCATGCCCTGGGATTCGAACTAGCGAACTCGAGGGGTGATAGCCAGCGTCTATAAATGTGCATAGAGACTGCATTAAACAGTTTTTGCTGATTACTTGATTAATGTAATAATTAACATATATGTTAATGAGGGACACACACACTGTTTTATAGGATGCCATCAAAATTGAGTGAATGACTTTGAATGTCCGTGTCTCCACAGATATTTCTTTGACATCAGCGGTCAGGTGGCCACGGACGCCAGTAACCAGTGGCTGGAATGGGATGCAACAGATTTACAGGTGACAATCTACAATCCCACAGATTAATAATGAACAGAACACTGATTATTACCCTTATAATTAGAACAAATGTATGTGATAAAAGGGTAACACCATAATGCTTGTCACACCCTGCATGCTCACACATATACACATATACAATCATACACAATCACATATACGCGCACACACGCACAATCTCACACGCACAATCATACACACACATATACACACACACACATGCACAATCATACACATACACACACACACACACAATCTCACACATATACATACACACACAATCATTCACACACATATACACAATCACACACACAATCATTCACACACATATACACAATCACACACACAATCATACACACATATACACAATCATACACACACACACACACACAATCTCACACATATACACACACACAATCATACACAATCATACACACAATCGTATATTCACATATACACACACACACACACAATCATTCACACACACATACACAATCACACACACATACACAATCTCACACACACACACAATCATACACACACATACACACAATCATACACACACACAATCATACACACACACAATCATACACACAATCATTCACACACACATACACAATCACACACACATACACAATCTCACACACACACACACAATCATACACACAATCATACACACACATATACACAATCTCACACACACACACACAATCAAACACACACACACACAATCATACACAGAATCCTATATTCACATATACACACACACACTCATACACACACACACACACAATCTTACACATATACATACACACACACAATCATACACATACACACAATCATACACATACACACACACAGAATCCTATATTCACACACACACACACACAATCATACACACACACACAGAATCGTATATTCACATATACACACATTTTTCTGATTGTTGTTAGCAAAGTCATACCAGGGCCAGCTTGACTGATAGTGTGTGTGTGTGTGTGTGTGTGTGTGTGTGTGTGTGTGTGTGTGTGTGTGTGTGTGTGTGTACCTGCAGCCTGCAGTGTCACAGGCTCTCCACATGGTGGCATTGCAGGGTAAGAGTGCTGAAGCAGCCGCGGTGATGAAGGGACCACTGAACTATATGGAGCAGTGCCTGAGCAAGCGGAGCACACCGTTCCTAACTGCGGTCAGTCTAATTCACTCTATTTAACTTTGGAACAGACATGTGGGAGCTTACATGCAGGGCCGCTGCTAGGGGGGTGAAAGGTGGGAACGATTCTAGGGGCCCAAAGGTCCAGCCGGCCCCACAACAAATTCTAAACTGTATTTGTAAAGGGAAAGGGGCCCAGCTTACCTGTGTAACATTATAATATATAACTTGATTCAGGAGCACTTTGAATCGTCTTTGTGTATCATGATGGAAGATTGATGATGGAAGCATTGCTGTTGAATGGTGAATGTTATTGTGTTTCAGGATATCATAACAGTTGCAGATATCGTCCTGTGTGCGGCGCTCTACCCCATTTTGTCTGACTCAAGTTTTGAAGCCGGTAAGAACAAGAGGTAGAACGATATATCGGTTTTACCGATGAATCGGTGCCGATAGTTGCTTTTTGAAACTATCGGTTATCGGCAAATATCTATGCCGATGTTGTATCTCTAACTTCATATCGAGTAAATAAAAATAAACCTCATTCCTCATTAAACCTGGTGTTGAGCCATTATATCTGAGGTGATAAAAATGTTAAAAAATCTTGTTTAAAACATGTGAAGTTCATAGACATGTAATCTTTAAGTTCATTAAAGCTTACAGCATTAATGACTATCACACCTGGAGTCGTGAGTTTGAATCCAGGGCGTGCTGAGTGACTCCAGCCAGGTATCCTTAGCAACCAAATTGGCCCGGTTGCTAGGGAGGGTAGAGGCACATGGGGTAACCTCTGTCGTGGTCGCTATAATGTAGTTCTCGCTCTCGGTGGGGCGTGTGGTGAGTGACTCCAGCCAGGTCTCCTTAGCAACCAAATTGGCCCGGTTGCTAGGGAGGGTAGAGGCACATGAGGTAACCTCCTCGTGGTCGCTATAATGTGGTTCTCGCTCTCGGTGGGGCGTGTGGTGAGTGACTCCAGCCAGGTATCCTTAGCAACCAAATTGGCTTGGTTGCTAGGGAGGGTAGAGGGACATGGGGTAACCTCCTCGTGGTCGCTATAATGTGGTTTTCGCTCTCGGTTGGGCGTGTGGTGAGTGACTCCAGCCAGGTCTCCTTAGCAACCAAATTGGCCCGGTTGCTAGGGAGGGTAGAGGCACATGAGGTAACCTCCTCGTGGTCGCTATAATGTGGTTCTCGCTCTCGGTGGGGCGTGTGGTGAGTGACTCCAGCCAGGTCTCCTTAGCAACCAAATTGGCCCGGTTGCTAGGGAGGGTAGAGGCACATAGGGTAACCTCGTCGTGGTCGCTATAATGTGGTTCTCTCTTTCGGTGTGGCGTGTGGTGAGTGACTCCAGCCAGGTATCCTTAGCAACCATATTGGCCCGGTTGCTAGGGAGGGTAGAGGCACATGGGGTAACCTACTCGTGGTCGCTATAATGTGGTTCTCGTTCTCGGTGGGGCGTGTGGTGAGTGACTCCAGCCAGGTATCCTTAGCAACCATATTGGCCCGGTTGCTAGGGAGGGTAGAGGCACATGGGGTAACCTACTCGTGGTCGCTATAATGTGGTTCTCGTTCTCGGTGGGGCGTGTGGTGAGTGACTCCAGCCAGGTATCCTTAGCAACCATATTGGCCCGGTTGCTAGGGAGGGTAGAGGCACATGGGGTAACCTACTCGTGGTCACTATAATGTGGTTCTCGATCTCGGTGGGGCGTGTGGTGAGTTGTGCGTGGACATCGCGGAGAACAGCGTGAAGCCTCCACATGCAATAGGTCTCCACGGTAACGCGCTCAACGTGGATTGACGGTCTCAGACGTGGAGGCAACTGAGATTCGTCCTCCGCCACCCGGATTGAGGCGAGTCACTACACCACCACGAGGACTTGGAGCGCATTGGGAATTGGGTGTTCGAAACTGGGGAGAAAATTAAAAAAAAAATAAATAATAATAATAATAAAATATTATTCAGCACAACTCATGCCAAGATACATTTTTACACCACATGACATTTTTAACTTTAAGCCCCCAGAAAAAAATATCAAAGTGACTTTGAACTCAGAAATTGAAAACATGTTCATCATAGAAGAGGACATGTGTTCAAGTAAATGTTGTAAAGTTATTTTTGACAAAGGAATTAGTGCCACATCGTTGACCCATATATAAATATATACAGTATATATGTATACAAAACCCCTTCATCTGGTAAATAAGTTTAATTTGGTTAATACTTAATATAGAGCATTGTAATGTGCCCAAGTGTCCTTCATTTCAAAATAAGAGTCCCTGATTTGTTTCAGGCATGTTTATAGTAAATTATCTGGTTATTAATAGGATTTTAATCATGTTGCACTCTTGTAGTGAGGAAAGACTAAGAAATGTTTTTAACTTTCTATAAATCGATTTTAAAAACTATCGGCCAGTTTCTCCATTAACCACAGGCACAATCCGCTATCGGTCGACCTCTAGTTAGAACTCATCCACTTGTGATTGTCAGACCTGATCTGTACATGTCATCTGTTTCCTCTCTCTCTGTCTGTCTGTCAGGTGACTTGCGGTTTGTGCGAGGCTGGTTTGAGCGTGTCAGCGTTCTTGCAGCATGCCAATCGGCCGCTCATAGAGTTCTGCAGGGAAAGGGAATCAAAGCAATGAAGACCTTCTTACAGAAACAACCAGCACAACGAAGAGACGCCCCGACCAGCAGCAGCACCTCAGAGGTACTCATCATTTAACGTGTGCACACAGTAGACTGCTTACCTGATTGCCAAAGAGCATGATCTGTGTGAACGGCCCCTAACACTTCGGTTTGTCAGGTGGAAGATGCAGATCATATGATGTCAGAGGAGGAGATTGAAGAAGCTGCTCAGATCTGGTGTGAAGGACTGAAGGATTTTTCTACAGTCGCACAGAGAAAACACCCGATGTGAGATTTCTGCCTCCTCTATTAGTGTCGACTGATAGTGGATTTTGCTGATACCTATATCTAAGGTGGTAACCAGTAAATCGGTACCTTACTACGACGGGCACTGGCATCGTCGCTATATAAATTACTAAAATCCCTGATGCAGTTTGTGCAACCAGAATCCCAATAATAACCTGAAAACAACAAAGATTTGGTGCATTACGCAGGACTGAAATGCACTTATTTAGGGACTCTTATTTTGAAATGATGGAAACTTCCGTCACAATGCTCTGTATTTTAATAATTAACAAATTAAGCTTTTTATAGCCTATATATTCTATAGCCTATAGATGTAGGATTTTGTACGAGGTTTGTATTAGTATTTACCAGATATGAAGTTGGAGGTATACTTATTTAATTTATCTAATCGAAATAACCAAATTTTCTTTAAAGGATCCAAATATGGGTGAATATTTCCTCCAGCGCCCAACACTATCGGCATAGATTTTTCCAGATAACCGATAGTTCTCAAAAGCAACTATTGGCAATCAGATTATCATCTATATACACTTACAATATAGAGTGGCTTGCAAAAGTATTCAGACCCCTGACCAATTCTCTCATTTTACCGAATTACAAATGGTGCACTGAAATTATTATTGTTATGCAGTATTTCCCTATATATTTTGCTCCATCTATTCTTCCTTCAGTTCTAAGAAGATGCCCAGTCCCTGCCGATGAGAAGCATCCCCATGGCATGATGCTGGCATCGCCATACTTGCATTTACATTTACATTTACATTTATGCATTTGGCAGACGCTTTTATCCAAAGTGACTTACAGTGCACTTATTACAGGGACAATCCCCCCGGAGCAACCTGGAGTTAAGTGCCTTACTCAAGGACACAATGGTGGTGGCCGTGGGGATCGAACCAGCAACCTTCTGAGTACCAATGTATTATACAGAGCACTTATTACAGGGACAATCCCCCCGGAGCAACCTGGAGTTAAGTGCCTTACTCAAGGACACAATGGTGGTGGCCGTGGGGATCGAACCAGTGACCTTCTGATTAACAGCCCTGTGCTTTAGCCCACTACACCACCACCACTCCACTTCACTGAAGGGATAGTGCGTCTTGAGGTATCTTGGTCTCATCTGACCACAAAACTTTGCTGGTTCACTCGCATGTTTCTGGCAAACTTTCAGATGGTACTTTTTGAGTAACAGCTTCTTTCTCGCCACCCTCCCATACAGGCCAGCATCATGTAGTGCTCTCGATATGGTTCACTGGTGCACCATTACTTCTACTGAACTCTGGAGCTCCTTCAAAGTGATCGTTGGCCTCTCTGTGGCTTCTCTCACAAGTCTCCTTTTTTGTTAGAGCGCTGAGTTTTGAGGCCTTTTCTTGGCAGTGCCCGGGTGGTGTGGTGCATCTTCCACTTCCTGATTTATTTATCCAACTGTGTTCACTGGGATATCCAAACATTTGGATATTATTGTGTGGTGATCGCTGTCCTTTTCTGCATATCACGGCGCCGCTTTGTGGTCCGTTCCGCATAACGCTGCGTCTCATTTTTGCTTATCGCGGCCCATTCGGCATGTTTCGCGGCCGAACCACCGGCCCGCTCAGTGGCCTCACTGTGCAACGGTCGGCCCCAAAGTGCAACGGCCCGGGAAAATGTCCGGTATGCCAGATTACCGGTCCAGCTCTGGTCAGGGGTTTGAAAATTTTACAAGGCACTTTTTATATTGGGGCTGGCAATCGATTTACAAATTTAAATTTAATCACATATCCATATTTACAGAGAAAGTCCCTCAAATAAGGATAATTTATTATGCAATCATTAAAATAACTATAAATATAATATATAATAAATACTATAATTAAAACACATTTCATTATACTGTGTATTGTGCATTTAGACAATCCAAAAAGTGTCTTAAAAGTCTAAATTAACACCTTAAATGTCAGCCCTAATAAATGTGCATTTAATATAGAGGTACACTGTTATACATTATTGTTGTAATTGTTATAATAATGCATAAACTTTTTAAGTGTTAATACTGTTATTATTGTTGTTATTTACTAAATCCGTGTTACACTGTAGTATTCGCATTTATACAATTTTACGATGTTTTTGTGTGCATTTGTGTGATTTATGTGTGACTCCGCCCCCTCAGTCTCCCACAGGAAGGAAAGAAAAACATGCTGATTACGAGCGCTCTACCGTACGTCAACAATGTACCTCATCTCGGGAACATCATCGGATGCGTGCTCAGTGCCGACGTTTTTGCCAGGTAACACCCATTAAAATCAGTGAACCGTTTACCTTGTATTTGTAGATATGTGTGAGCACCTTGCTAATAGAAGTCTATGGGATTTTGGTGTGAAAAACAAGCCTATGTTAGTGTTTATGTCAAACAATCTCTCTCTCCTTCTGTAGATATGGCCGTTTGCGAGGCTGGAATGTGTTGTATGTTTGCGGGACGGATGAGTACGGAACGGCGACGGAAAATAAAGCTCGTGAGGAGGGCCTGACGCCACAAGAGATCTGTGACAAGTATCACGCCATCCACTCTGCCATCTACCAGTGGTTCCAGGTCGACTTTGATTACTTCGGACGAACCACCACACAACAGCAGACCGAGTAAGAGACATTAGAGAGAAAGGACTTGTGGGTAAAAAGGGCATTCTTGAATTCTCAAACGTGGTTCAAACTGGTTTTGCTTCAGCACATTGTGACCGATAAAGTTGCACTAAAATATCATAGAGAGACAACAAAAGACACGTTGTTTTACTATAGACAACTATAGTTTTGGCGAGTCGTTTAGGTCATCTACTTTGTGCATTGCCAACAATGGTTTACAGACCGATTGTGTCACTTTCAATTGACTATAACATAATTTCAGTGTGTCAGAAGTGTACATACAGTAAGTTAACTGCCTGTAAGAAGCTTGGAAAATTCCAGAAAATGATGTCAAGCCTTTAATTAGCCAATTAGCTTCTGATTGGAGGTGCACCTGTGGATGTATTTTAAGGCTTCGCTTCAAACTCAGTGCCTCTTTGCTTGACATCATGTGAAAATCAAAATAAATCAGTCAAGACCTCAGAAAAGAAATGGTGGACCTCCACAAGACCGGTTCATCCTAGGGAGCAATTTCCAAACCCCTGAAGGCGCCACATTCATCTGTACAAACAATAGTACACAAGTATAAACACCATGTGACCACACAGTCATCACACCGCTCAGGAAGGAGACGCATTCTGTCTCATAGAGATGAACGTAGTTTGTGCTTAAAGTGCAAATCAATCCCAGAACAACAGCAAAGGACCTTGTGAAGATGCTGGAGGAAACAGGTGGACGAGTATCTAGATCCACAGCAAAACCAGTCCTATATGGACATCACCTGAAAGGCTCAGCAAGGAAGAAGCCGCTGCTCCAAAACCACCATAATAAAGCCAGACTACAGTTTGCAAGTGCACATGGGGACAAACATCTGACTGGAGAAATGTCCTCTGGTCTGATGACACGCATATGGAACGGTTTGGCCATAATGACCATCGTTATGTTTGGAGGGAAAAGGGTGAACAGCATCCCAACCGTGAAGCATGGGGGTGCAGCATCATGGGGGTGCTGCAGGAGGGACGGGTGCACTTCACTAACTAGATGATGACATCATGAGGAAGGAACATTATGTGGATATAGTAAAGCAACATCTCAAGACATCAGACAGGAAGGTAAAGCTCGTCACAAATGGGTCTTCCAAATGGACAATGACCCCCAAGCACACCTCCAAATCTGTGGCAAAATGGCTTAAGAGCAACAAAGTCAAGATATTGGAGTCGCCGTCACAAAGTCCTGACGTCAATCCGAGGCCGACAGACCTGACTCAGTTACAGCAGTTCTGTCTGGAGGAACGGGACAAAACTCCAGCAACTTATTGAGAGAAGCTTCTGGAAGGATTCCCAAAACATTTGACCCAAGTTAAGCAATTTAAACTCAATGCTACCAAATACAGCAAAGTGCATGTAAACTTCTGACCCACTGGGAATGTGATGAAAGAAATAAAAGCTGAAATAAATCATTCTCTCGACTATTATTCTGACATTTTACATTCTTAAAATAAAGACGTGATCCGAACTGACCTAAAGACAGGGAATGTTTTCCTACCATTAAATGTCAGGAATTGTGAAAAACTGAGTTTAAATGTGTTTGAAACTCTGACATTTTAATATTTGCATTTAGCATTGTTTTACAGCGTCGGTGAGAAGCACGGCACTAATTCGTTCTCTTTTTCTTAGGATCGCTCAGGATATTTTCTGGCGTCTGCATGAGCGGGGTTTTCTATTGGAGGATACAGTTGAGCAGCTGCGCTGTGAAAACTGTCAACGTTTCCTGGCCGATCGCTTTGTCGATGGCACGTGCCCTCACTGTCATTACCCTGAGGCCCGAGGGGACCAGTGTGACAAATGTGGCCGTCTCATCAACGCAGTAGATCTCAGGGTACACATCCAGACCACTGCAACTGTTTGTATACATGCCTCAAGGGGCGTTCAAACAGGACGCGTTCTAGTGTTCAAAAAAGTCTTGATGGGGCGCAACAGATTGAAGTGAAACGGAGGTCACGAGGAACATTTTTAAAAGTTGAATTGATTTTAAATTGACATAATTGTAGGAACAAGTATTATTTAGTGCTGTCCACTGAAATCGATTTCATACCTGTTGTAAATGGGCCCATATACGTTTCTGATGTACTTTGCATTAAATTCACCGATTACAATTAGAATCGGTTATCGGCAAAAATTGACGCACATAGTTTTTATTTATTATTACTCCTAGCAGCTGACAGTTATCAGCAAAAATCGGCACGATAGTTTTATTATTTATAATTAATACTCCTAGCATCTATTAGTTATCTGCAAAAATCGGCGCAGTTGTTTTTATTTATTTATTATTATTACTCCTATTAACTATCGGTTATCTGCAAAAATCGGCACTGATAGTTGTTTTTTATTTATTATTATTATTCCTAGCAACTGTCAGTTATCGGCAAAAGTCATCACGATTACTTTATGTATTATTATTGTTCCTAGCAACTATTAGTTATCAACAAAAATTGGCACAGATAGTTGTTTTTATTTATTATTATTGCTCCTAGCAACTGTCAGTTATCGGCAAAAATTGCGGCAATAGTTTTTATTTATTATTATTACTCCTAGCAACTATTAGTTATCTGCAAAAATTGCGGCAATAGTTTTTATTTATAATTATTACTCCTAGCAACTATTAGTTATCTGCAAAAATTGCGGCAATAGTTTTTATTTATAATTATTACTCCTAGCAACTATTAGTTATCTGCAAAAATTGCGGCAATAGTTTTTATTTATAATTATTACTCCTAGCAACTATTAGTTATCTGCAAAAATTGCGGCAATAGTTTTTATTTATTATTATTACTCCTAGCAACTATTAGTTATCTGCAAAAATTGTCGCAGTAGTTTTTATTTATTATTATTACTCCTAGCAACTATTAGTTATCTGCAAAAATTGTCGCAATAGTTTTTATTTATTATTATTACTCCTAGCAACTATTAGTTATCTGCAAAAATTGTCACAATAGTTTTTATTTATTATTATTATTCCTAGCAACTGTCAGTTATCGGCAAAAATCATCACGATTACTTTTTAAAAATAATTATTACCCCTAGCAACTCTTAGGTATCAACAAAAATTGGCACAGATAGCTTTTTTATTTTTTATTATTATTGCTCCTTGCAACTATCCGTTTTCGCCAAAAATTGGTGCAATAGTTTTTATTTATAATTATTACTCCTAGCAACTATTAGTTATCTGCAAAAATTGCGGCAATAGTTTTTATTTATTATTATTACTCCTAGCAACTATTAGTTATCTGCAAAAATTGTCGCAATAGTTTTTATTTATTATTATTACTCCTAGCAACTATTAGTTATCTGCAAAAATTGTCGCAATAGTTTTTATTTATTATTATTACTCCTAGCATCTATTAGTATCAATAGTTTTTATTTATTATTATTACTCCTAACAACTATTAGTTATCTGCAAAATTACGGCAATAGTTTTTATTTATTATTATTACTCCTAGCAACTATTAGTTATCTGCAAAAATTGTCGCAATAGTTTTTATTTATTATTATTACTCCTAGCAACTATTAGTTATCTGCAAAAATTATCGCAATAGTTTTTATTTATTATTATTACTCCTAGCAACTATTAGTTATCTGCAAAAATTGTCGCAATAGTTTTTATTTATTATTATTACTCCTAGCAACTATTAGTTATCTGCAAAAATTGTCGCAATAGTTTTTATTTATTATTATTACTCCTAGCATCTATTAGTATCAATAGTTTTTATTTATTATTATTACTCCTAACAACTATTAGTTATCTGCAAAAATTGCGGCAATAGTTTTTATTTATTATTATTACTCCTAGCAACTATTAGTTATCTGCAAAAATTGCCGCAATAGTTTTTATTTATTATTATTACTCCTAGCATCTATTAGTTATCTGCAAAAATCAGCTCAATTGTTTTTATTTATTATTATTCCTAGCAACTGTCAGTTATCGGCAAAAATCATCACGATTACTTTTTAAAAAATAATTATTACCCCTAGCAACTCTTAGGTATCAACAAAAATTGGCACAGATAGCTTTTTTATTTTTTATTATTATTGCTCCTTGCAACTATCTGTTTTCGCCAAAAATTGGTGCAGATAGTTTTTATTTATTATTATTGCTCCTAGCAACTATTAGTTATCTGCAAAAATCGTCACGATGACTTTTTTATTTATAATTAATACTCTTAGCATCTATTATTTATCAGCAAAAATCGGCGCAATAGTTTTTATTTATTATTATTACTCCTAGCAACTATTAGTTATCGGCAACAATAGTTCTTTTTTTATTTATTATTATTGCTCCTATTAACTATTGGGATTTTGGTAGCAAGAAAAACACACTTGGTCTCTTGTGGCCTCTGTTTCTGTGCCCGTCACAGTCAGGAAATACTGAAGAATTTGTATTTAACATTCAGTTTTAAAAATGTATGGCCAAATAATGTTTTATCGACCTTATTTAATGGTCAAATCCACTATCGGTAGACCCCTAGTTACAATTCAGTGTGGCGTTAACTTGATTATTGTGTTGTCTGTGCTCTAGAATCCACAATGTAAGGTGTGCAAGGAGACGCCGGTGATCCGCTCCTCAAAACATCTGTTTCTGGACCTGCCAAAGGTGATGGAACATCTTAACAGAGATATATGATCATGAAATGAAGTTTATTTATCTTTAGCTCTCTCTGTGTGCGTGTGCGTAGTTGGAGGGTGAGCTGGAGCAGTGGTTGGAGCGGTCAATAAGTTCCGGCGACTGGACGGCAAACGCACGTCACATCACGCGCTCGTGGATCAGAGACGGCCTGAAACCCCGATGCATCACACGGGACCTGAAGTGGGGGACGCCTGTACCGCACCAGGATTTCAAAGACAAGGTAAAAGCACAAAATCATTCTGAATGGATGTTTTATTAATATTGTCCAATATTGTCTGTAAACTGTCTGTATTGGTCTATTATTTAAGGTGTTCTACGTGTGGTTCGACGCTCCTATTGGCTACCTCTCCATCACAGCGAACTACACCGACCATTGGGAGAAATGGTGGAAGAACCCCCAACAGGTGCATCTGAATAACACTTCCCATGTTTGATGCAAATACATGATAACTTGAATACATACATCAAGTTATGCAAATATTGTGGCAGCAGACAGGTGAAGCATTTCTACAATACACAGAGTTAGATTTGTGAAAGTGTAAATATAATTGCATGCACGCCAAATGTTTTGTACGGGTGTAAATCAAGTTCTAAGCATAAGACAAATTGATTTGCAGTGTTTTAATGCTTTGCTTAAGTGCACATCTTGTGTTGTTAATCTGTAACTATATAGACCCTTTAAACTCGGATTGTCCCATGAGAAAAACTAAATATTGTCAAAGTATTAATAACTACACTCTTGAACAACACAAAATAGGTGTCGTTTGAAAGCTTAGAAGCTCTACTTTCCAATGCATGTAGACATAATGACCAAAACTGAACAACTGCTTTGAAATTTGCTGACAATTCATAAATGTCCCATTTTGATAATTTATATTAAAAAAAGTTTGCACCGTACTTAATACTGTAATTATTACAAAAATCAAACTGATAAAATATTAATGTGTCATATGTTGTTGGAAAGCTCTCATAGAGTAAAATACAACCAGCATATTTGTTTTACTCACAGACAAAAATATAGCGAGTAACAGCTAAATATATGTCTTTGACAATGGTGTTGCTTATATGCCACGTTTTCACTTGAAACTTTATGAAATATAAATAGAACATAAAATAGCACATATCATTATTTAGAGAAGGTGATTATCTTTCAAACGAGTCCACACACAAGATAATCAGATGTATAGATCATTAGATAATCCACATGAAGCACAATGTTACATATGACCACCAGGAGATGGCGCCAAATACACGACACAGACTCAATGATGCCTCAAATGACACAGAATGAAACTCACTCTGTTAAATCTCATTCCTAGCTTAGAAGCTCTACTTTACAATTCATTTAGGCATTATGACCAACAATGAACAAGTGCTTTGAAATAGATAGTTAAAGATGGTTACTCAAAATAATCACACTGTACGTATTATTGTAATTAAGGTAAAACTGCAAACTCATCAAATATTTATGTGTCATATGTTGTTGGAAAGCTCTCAAAGAGTAAAATACAACCAGCCTATTTGTTTTACTCACAAACAAAAATATAATAAGTAATAGCTAATTATTTGTCTTTCACAAATATGTTACGTGGTATGTCGTAACATAAAATATCAGCTATAATTATTTAGAGTCTGTGATTATCTTTCAATCGAGTCCACACACAAGATAATCAGATGTATAGATCATTAGATAATCCACATGAAGCACAATGTTACATATGACCACCAGGAGATGGCGCCAAATACATGACACAGACTCAATGATGCCTCAAATGACACAGAATGAAACTCATTCTGTGAAATCTGCAAACCTGCGAATAGTGATATGAAAGCAATTTCATTAGTGGAGTAAGTTATTCGCAGGTAAATACGCCACCAGTGATGACTGGAAACCGAAAACGTTCAAAATACTGTCAAGTATGCAGAACTGTCGTATCGACCAGCGAAACAAACAAAAATGACTTTTCTTAAATAAAGCGCTGATAAAATGCAGTGTGTTGTTCACATGTTTCCTGTAGGTGGAGCTGTACAACTTCATGGCGAAGGACAACGTTCCGTTCCACAGTGTCGTTTTCCCATGTTCCCTTCTCGGTGCTCAGGACAACTACACGCTCGTCAATAACCTCATCGCTACAGGTGAGACATTTAACACGATATACACGCACTCTCACCTCGGTTTGGCGGTGAATCATTTGCTTCCTTTTTTTTTGCGGTTTGTCCAGAATACCTGAATTACGAGGACACGAAGTTCTCTAAGAGTCGCGGTGTCGGTGTGTTCGGGGACATGGCTAAAGACACGGGCATCCCGTCCGATGTTTGGCGCTTTTATC
>NC_068282.1:1568500-1571000 GCF_025860055.1 Xyrauchen texanus
TGAGAAGTTGAGGAATTGACGTGTTGTAAAATAACATGGCGCCGCCCATCGCACATACAGCTCAACTAACTTAACGCGATCGTTATAAAGGCGTTTAAACAACAAAACACATCCACTTGCACATATTTGACAATCGGAATATCAGTGTTTCATGTTATAGCTAATACATTTGTGAATATTTTGTATAAAAAAGGAAAAATGACATAAAAGCAGATCATCATTCATTCAGCGCTGTGTCGTGGTTGCGCTGTGTAACGTGACAAGCAATGATGCGTCACCATGGAAACATTAAAGTGACAGGTTCTAAATAACGGTCACCTAGAATAACTCACGCTAGGGGATCAGTTAGAATATTTTAGAAATAGTGTAAAGTTCAAAACCAGCAACCATGCCACCAAAAATAAAAAGACTGCTACCAACATCAGGTACAACTTTGGCAAAATTCGGGTTTTTTCAAAAAAACTAAAAACATCATCAGAGGACAGTCTCCTCGTTTCTCTACTCCTGTATTAATAAACATTGAAATCAAAAGAATCAAGTGCAGTGTTAAGCAATTATTTATCACACACACCACGCCTGCTTATAGGCTACTTTTTTTTTTTTTTAAGAGACCCCCACAAAGATGAAATCATAATTCGAACCCTGATTATAAGTGTCTCACTGGAACACACATTTGTGCTTTTATAAAGAAAAGGAGGAACGAGACTAAATTCATGTAGTTACATTAACAATCGTTTGTCTTTTCCCAGTAATTTCAGTGACTGTTTTATGTGATTCTGGTTCTGTGTGATTTATGATCCTCTCCTGTGCAGGGCCGGGATGTTTGTGTGCAGGTTCTTTGAAGGTTGTGTTCCTGAGATGCTTCTGAATGAAGATGATAAACGGCTCATCGCTCAAGTGTGCTGGGAACTCAAACAGTACATACAGCTGCTGGATAAAGTCAGGTCAGGAGCGTGTACATGTGATTAAACACACACGAGTGCCCCGGATGACTTTGATCAATTGGGCTTTACTCTATTGTGAGCACATCACACTCTTTTATTTCTCTCAGGATCCGTGATGCTTTAAAGTGCATCCTGAACATCTCTCGCCATGGAAACCAGTACATTCAGGTTAACGAACCCTGGAAGAAGATCAAAGGAGGCGACAGTGACAGGCACGTCCACATCATAGGACATCAAGCGTCGTTTCCTGAAGCCGTGCTCTCTTTACTTTCTATGAGCACAAGCTGATTCTCACTCTGTGTTTTGTTTGAAGTTGTGAATACTGAATGCGTTTGTGCTGCAGGCAGCGAGCGGGCACGGTGACTGGCGTTTCGGTTAACGTGGCGTGTCTCTTGTCGGTCGTGTTGGAGCCGTACATGCCCACAGTCAGTCACACCATCCGTACTCAACTGCAGGCTCCACCCTCCTGCGCCAGTGCCATGCTGCAGGGGACAGGCACCTTCATCTGCACACTGTCAGCCGGGCACCGCATTGGCACGGTAGTTAACATGTTATTAACGTGTAATAGCATGTAATAAATGCACTTGATCATTAAAAACAGTTTTACCTCCAGTTTACTGGCCGTGTTTTCCACAGGTCAGTCCTTTGTTTCAGAAGTTGGAGACGGAACAGATCGAGTCCCTGAGAAAAAGATTTGGAGGACAGCAGGTTTGTAAAAGACGATCTGGAAGTGTGACTGGAAGAGTCATTTGAAATAGTTTTGCGTTCCCTCACTATAATTTTGGCCTCATTTATATAATGTACGTATGATCAGATTTCTATAAAAGCAGAAACTGACTTGAAAATGTTCTTATGCGTATGTCAACCATAACATCCCGTGAGCGTATGCGCCGGTGTGCCAGTGCACGCTCCCTTAATATTTCTTATTTTTAGGGGGCTGGAAATGGTAAGCGGTTAGCAAAACACTTTACACTGTGTCCCAATCACCCATTCACACTCACACTCGCACCAATGATGTCAGAGCTGCCATGCAAGGTGCTAGCCTGCCATTGGGAGTAACTTGGGGTTCAGTGTCTTCCCAAGGACACTTCGGCATGTGGAGTCATGTGGGCCGGGAATCGATTTGCGCCAACCCTGCGATTGGCAGCCGACCCGCTCTACCACCCGAGCAGCAGCCGGCCTGGGCTTGTGTTGCTCGGCGAGTATTGACGCTGGCCATCACACCTGGAGTCGCTAGTTTGAATCCAGGGCGTGCTGAGTGACTCCAGCCAGGTCTCCTTAGCAACCAAATTGGCCCGGTTGCTAGGGAGCGTAGAGTCACATGGGGTAACCTCCTCGTGGTCGCTATAATGTGGTTCTCTCTCTCGGTGGGGCGTGTGCTGAGTTGTGCGTTGATGCCGCGGAGAATAGTGTGAAGCCTCTACATGTGCTACGTCTCCACGGTAACGCGCTCAACAAGTCACGTGATGAGATGCGCGGATTGACTGTCTCGGACGCGGAGGCAACTGAGATTCGTCCTCCGCCACCCGGATTGAGTCGAGTCACTACGCCACCAC
>NC_068282.1:1573500-1576000 GCF_025860055.1 Xyrauchen texanus
GTTAGTGAGAGGATGTGTGTGTGTGTTAGTGAGAGGGTGTGTGTGTGTGTGTGTGTGTGTTAGTGAGAGGATGTGTGTGTGTGTTAGTGAGAGGATGTGTGTGTGTGTTAGTGAGAGGGTGTGTGTGTGTGTGTGTGTGTGTGTGTGTTAGTGAGAGGATGTGTGTGTGTTAGTGAGAGGATGTGTGTGTGTTAGTGAGAGTGTGTGTGTGTTAGTGAGAGGGTGTGTGTGTGTGTGTGTTAGTGAGAAGATGTGTGTGTGTGTGTGTGTGTGTGTGTGTTAGTGAGAGGATGTGTGTGTGTGTGTGTGTGTTAGTGAGAGGATGTGTGTGTGTGTGTGTGTTAGTGAGAAGATGTGTGTGTGTGTGTGTGTGTGTGTGTTAGTGAGAGGGTGTGTGTGTGTGTGTGTTAGTGAGAAGATGTGTGTGTGTGTGTGTGTGTTAGTGAGAGGATGTGTGTGTGTGTGTGTGTTAGTGAGAGGGTGTGTGTGTGTGTGTGTGTGTGTGTTAGTGAGAGGATGTGTGTGTGTGTGTTAGTGAGAGGGTGTGTGTGTGTGTGTGTGTGTGTTAAGTGAGAGGATGTGTGTGTGGTAGTGAGAGGGTGTGTGTGTGTGTGTGTGTTAGTGAGAGGATGTGTGTGTGTGGTAGTGAGAGGGTGTGTGTGTGTGTGATAGTGAGAGGGTGTGTGTGTGTGTGTTAGTGAGAGGGTGTGTGTGTGTGTGTGTTAGTGAGAGGGTGTGTGTGTGTGTTAGTGAGAGGGGGTGTGTGTGTGTGTTAGTGAGAGGATGTGTGTGTGTGTTAGTGAGAGGTGTGTGTGTGTGTGTGTGTGTGTAGTGAGAGGTGTGTGTGTGTGTGTGTGTTAGTGAGAGGGTGTGTGTGTGTGTGTGTGTTAGTGAGAGGTGTGTGTGTGTGTGTGTGTGTGTGTGTGTGTGTGTGTGTTAGTGAGAGGGTGTGTGTGTGTGTGTGTTAGTGAGAGGGTGTGTGTGTGTGTGTGTGTAGTGAGAGGGTGTGTGTGTGTGTGTGTGTGTGTGTAGTGAGAGGGTGTGTGTGTGTGTGTGTGTGTGTGTGTAGTGAGAGGATGTGTGTGTTAGTGAGAGGGTGTGTGTGTGTTAGTGAGAGGATGTGTGTGTGTGTGTGTTAGTGAGAGGGTGTGTGTGTGTGTGTTAGTGAGAGGGTGTGTGTGTGTGTGTTAGTGAGAGGTGTGTGTGTGTGTTAGTGAGAGGGTGTGTGTGTGTGTAGTGAGAGGTGTGTGTGTGTTAGTGAGAGGATGTGTGTGTGTGTGTTAGTGAGAGGATGTGTGTGTTAGTGAGAGGGTGTGTGTTAGTGAGAGGGTGTGTGTGTGTGTGTTAGTGAGAGGATGTGTGTGTGTTAGTGAGAGGATGTGTGTGTGTGTGTGTGTTAGTGAGAGGATGTGTGTGTGTGTTAGTGAGAGCATGTGTGTGTGTGTTTGTGTATTTGTTAGAGGATGTGTGTGTGTTAGTGAGAGGATGTGTGTGTGTGTTAGTGAGAGGATGTGTGTGTGTGTTAGTGAGAGGAGTGTGTGTGTGTGTTAGTGAGAGGGGGTGTGTGTGTGTGTGTGTGTGTGTGTGTGTTAGTGAGAGGATGTGTGTGTGTGTGTGTGTGTTAGTGAGAGCATGTGTGTGTGTGTGTGTGTGTGTGTGTGTGTGTGTGTGTGTGTGTGTGTAGTGAGAGGGTGTGTGTGTGTGTGTTAGTGAGAGGGTGTGTGTGTGTGTGTTAGTGAGAGGGTGTGTGTGTGTGTGTTAGTGTGTGTGTGTTAGTGAGAGGGTGTGTGTGTGTGTGTGTGTGTTAGTGAGAGGGTGTGTGTGTGTGTGTGTGTGTGTGTGTTAGTGAGAGGATGTGTGTGTTAGTGAGAGGGTGTGTGTGTTAGTGAGAGGATGTGTGTGTGTGTGTGTTAGTGAGAGGGTGTGTGTGTGTGTGTAGTGAGAGGGTGTGTGTGTGTGTAGTGAGAGGGTGTGTGTGTGTTAGTGAGAGGGTGTGTGTGTGTTAGTGAGAGGATGTGTGTGTGTGTTAGTGAGAGGATGTGTGTGTTAGTGAGAGGGTGTGTGTTAGTGAGAGGGTGTGTGTGTGTGTGTTAGTGAGAGGATGTGTGTGTGTTAGTGAGAGGATGTGTGTGTGTGTGTGTTAGTGAGAGGATGTGTGTGTGTGTTAGTGAGAGCATGTGTGTGTGTGTTTGTGTATTTGTTAGAGGATGTGTGTGTGTGTGTGTGTGTGTTAGTGAGAGGATGTGTGTGTGTGTTAGTGAGAGGATGTGTGTGTGTGTTAGTGAGAGGTGTGTGTGTGTGTGTGTGTGTGTGTGTGTTAGTGAGAGGATGTGTGTGTGTTAGTGAGAGCATGTGTGTGTGTGTGTGTGTGTGTGTGTGTGTGTGTGTGTGTGTGTGTGTGTGTGTGTGTGTTAGTGAGAAGATGTGTGTGTGTGTGTTAGTGAGAGCATGTGTGTGTGTGTTTGTGTATTAGTGAGAGGATGTGTGTGTGTGTGTGTGT
>NC_068282.1:1583500-1596000 GCF_025860055.1 Xyrauchen texanus
TATATAAAAAAAAAATTAAAAAAAATCTTCGATTTTTATAGTTTCTTTTTTGCAAAAAAAAGATTTTAATTTTTTTTATATTTTGAAAAAAAAAAAGATTTTGTTTTATGTTTTGAAAAATATTTAAAAATATATATTTTTTTGGGCAAAATATAACAATCGAAGAATTTTTTTTTTTTTTTTTTTGAAAAATATATTCTATTTTTTTTTTTTACAACCATTAAATGTTTTTGTTTTTTTTACATTTTATGTAAAAAAAAAATCTTTTTTAAATATTATAATTTTTTTATTTAAAAAAACAAAGAATTTAGTGAAATTTGGCAAATTTTCGTGAGACGTTGGCTTACATTGTTTCTTTCCTATGGCTTAATCTGACTTTCTCTCCTCTCTCTGTGTGAGACGCTCTGAAACTCTCTCCCCCTCGTGACACGTGTCTTTAGTCTCCTTTGGTTGTGCTTAATGTGCATTTCATGGTCACCGCGTGATACATTTCCACCAATTGTTCACTTGCCTTCCACCCCTCTATTCTCATTTCTCTCTAAATGTCTTTCTTTGCTCCTGCTTCACCTCCTGGTGTTGACGAGTCTCTCGATGAGCGCCCGACGGGTTCTCTGCACCTCCTCTCCGAGCCGCTCGATCTCCGCTTTGAGACGCTCGTTCTGGTCCGTCAGTTCTTGCACTTTCCTCTCGTTCTCCTGCTCGCGTTCTCTCCTGCTCTTCTTCCCAGGGGACGGTGAGCCCGGCGCGCCTCCTCTGTCGCTCTCTCGCTTCCTTTTGCTCAGTCGTGAGGAGACGCTGACGGGAGGTGACAGGGGAGGAGAGGCGGGCGGGGAACAGTTGAAGGAGGGCGACTGGGATGCCGAGGAGCAGGACGAAGTGTCGGGAACCGTCGGGAGCTCCTCCTCCTCGCTGGCCGCCGGGGACGAAGGCTGATGGTGAGGGACGTGGTAACCGCCGGTGACCATCACTGCGCCCGTTTCGACCAAGCCGACGCCTCCCTCGCTGAGGAGCTCGAAGAACTCCGGGGGCAGAAGATCTCCTCCGGACGAGCTCTCCGTATCACCGCCTCTCCTCTCCTCCGGTCTAGGTGGAGTCTCGCAGGCTGTCGGCGGGTGTATTGGCGTCGGGGTTTCCTCTATGACCCGTTGTACCCCGTCTCCCCATACCTGCCCCTCGGTTAGCCAGGTGAGCGAGCAGCTCTCCAAAACATCCAAAAACTCTGGTTCTTTCTGCATAGGAAAAACAATGTTAGAAAGACTCCTGATCTGACTAGCACGGATAAGATCGTGGAACGCCGTTTGATTTTACTGACCTCGGAGCAAGGTGGAGCTCGCGTAAGTTTGGCACCACCCGCGTCAGAGCCCAGTATATCCTGTAGGTCTTCATACCACGCCTCCAACTCTGCACCACACAACGGCCCCACGCCAGGGGGGTACAGCCACTCCGCAGTCATCGCACCACTCAGTCGCTATCCACAGACACAATACGATATGCTCACACACCTAGCACACCAGACCTGACCGGCAACACACAGATAAATAAATATCAACTGCCAGAATAAATACATAAATAAATAAATAAAAGTCTTCCGGATGATGTCGTTATACTGTGGAGATGGAATATAAACAAGTTCTAAGAGCTTCAGCACATGCAGCACAACACCGGCTCAGTAGATTTTAGGAATAGCCGGTTTATCTGGGTGACCTGTTATTATAGAACGACTGCTCGGCCACTGGGTGCAGTTAGGACACCTAGTGGCCAAAGGTTGTTACTGCACAAATAAACCCTGGAGCTTCAGAATGTGCATGCACAAACACAAGTTTCTCAACTATTTCTTTATAAAAACCCATTTACTGTCAAGTCTCAATCTTATGTTTAGTTTAAGAGGTATTCCATATATTAGGCTGTTAAGATGACCTTATAAAAGCTCAATAAAATCATTAAAGCTATATATAAAACAAATGTCTTACCTTAAAGTGTCTCTTGTCAGTCAAGTTTGAATGTGTGTTGTTGGCGATATATTGTCCCAATAGTTCTAGAAAAAAACAAAGTGGATAAATAAATGATAACGCACCATATACAAACATTTTCAAGCGTGGAATAATTAAATAAAAAGAATAAGAGGAGAAAAAATGGCAACTTAACCTTGAAAAAACACAGAACGGGAACAATTATGTGACATAAAAACGTTAAAGTGTATTTAAAAGGACTTACGGATGACAAAGAATGTTTAAGTTTTCTTAAAGAATAAATAATAGTAATTTCTCGTCCTTTAATCTTGCAGATAAAATTAGGTCATTGTTTTTATAATGTAAACAAAGGCGCATTGTGTGCTCGAGAGCGCCCCCTGTGTCAGTCTGAGAGCACAGACAGTGTCTGTCAAAAACAGCCACAGAAAAAGAGCTTATTAAAGTTCACCTGAAGTAAAAAACATTTTTATCTATTTATTTAGCTAGTTATCTAACAATAATAATAATTAAAAAAACGTTCAGAAGACTATAAACAAGTCACTTTAAATGTCGGTTTGAGACAATCGTTCTAATATAGGCTATACACCTGTAAATGTGTTCATTAATGCAGAGTAAATCGACATAACATAAAAAAATAATCCTGTTAAACATCAGTTATCATCTCATTAGAGATGTCATGTCATTTATTTGATATAATAGCACTCCAAATGCGACTAGACCTCAAATCGATGGTTTTAAAATGACTAAACTGAAACACGATAATTGACATCTTAAGTCAAAAAATGTTCACGTTATATTCCGTAAAAAAAGAAAAAACTTTGGTTAATATCTCCCGTCTGGAGCTGGTTTACGAAACTGACAGCGAGCCAATGACGTCATGGAATCAAAGTACAAGAGGAAACAAAGGGCGAACACACAATCAACACTCATCAACTACTTTAACTATATTAAAACAACTAAATCAGTCATTTCAATGCTTAAACTGGAGATTAACATAAGTTGATGTAGTGTAACAGTTCGCAATGAAGTGTTACAACCGCTGATGTAAATGTAACAAATGTATCTAATAACGCAAACGAGATGAAACAATGTAACAGATTCGAGCGCGCGACTAAACTGCCGCGAATTCACCGCACTGACAGCTGTCATCGCAAAACTTGAGTAAACCAAGTAACTTGACCTTTAAAGTAAATAGTCATCACTCGCAAAATGATCCTTAAATTGTTCAATATATTAAAAAAAACACTAGAAAAAACAAGTCCAGTGAAATTCGAGTTGAGCAACTGAAGTCCAAAAACATGCGCGTGTCCGTTTTCCAAAATGAAAAGCCCGACAGTAGATCCACCAGAAGAGAGGAAGGAAATAAGTTGAATTAACATCAATATTAAGTCGAAGAACATAAATGACACTTACCCTTTTCTTTTTAGTATTTCTTTTTCGCGGCTGTTTTTTATTCAAGGTCTGTGTGTGTTTTTGTAGAGTTTGGTGATCGCTCATGTTAACCATTGTTCAGCTGAAGTCACCGAGTGTGGATTTTGGAAACTCCCGGGGACATTTATAGAGGCACTACAACCGAACTCTGGGGGAAGGATCTCAAGATGCAACCTAACCGAGAGGATCCGGAATGACAGGAGATTGTTTTGCGCATGCGCCAATCCGGAGAGGCGCTGCGAATTCTTCTGCTTAGAGACATCCAATGAGCGGCCGGGAGGGGCGGGGCTTGTGGAATTCGCTTGTTGTCGCTCTGCGAAGTTTGAGTGCGCGGAAAGATGTGATGCAGTCATAGGACGGCCAGGACGAATTTGGGGCGTAAGGGAGTCACATGAAAGGAATGATGCAATCGTTGGCAACCGGTTTCTAGCTGGAGATAAGACTAGCGGAACCCGAGCATGTTTTATTAAACAACCTTTCGGTAAAAAGAAAAGAAGGGAAAACTGAAAGTACCTTATAGGGGGGGATGTACAAAAAAAACAAAATCTTCCATTTTTTTTTTTGCTTACGTTCGCATATACACCTGCGGTGTTAATATCTGTAGTGGTCGTTTGATAATATACGGCTTTGCTCTTTTTTTTTTATCTTTAATAGCTCTTCTCTAGTGTCCCGAGGCGATTCTTTCATGTTTCCCAATGCAGTTCAGCACTATGGAATCACTGAGAATATTCCATAGGAGTTTGAACAATCCCACCCCACCCCTACTGTGCGGAAGTGTTCCTCAGACACCTTAAAATGGGCACCAACAATGAAAGTGAAAGGGCTGATTTGGGTTATATTAGTCAACACACCTGTATAGCCCGTAGAGTTACTTTGAGATATTGTAGAGCTCTGTAGATTACTTCTGGGGTGTAATCTGGTTGCTTTTGGATTACTCCTGACTTCCTGTTTATTTCCTGTCTCATGCATTTGAGTAGGATGTCTCAATGCATTCAAGGGTACTTAATGGATCAAAATAATAATTGATATGACTTATATATATATATATATATACTTATAACAAAGTAGTCACTTATATTCCGGGTTTAATACAAGTTAAGCTCAATCGACGGTATTTGTGTTTTAATGTTGATTACCAAAAACATTATTTCGACTCGTCCCTCCTTTTCGATAAAGGTGTGTTCCAGTGAGACACTTACAATGGAAGTCAATGGGGTTCAATTTGTAAACATTAAAACACTGTTTTAAATGTATAGACACAATATACGTGTAGACATGATTTTAGTGTTATTAAATCACTTGCTAACCTGTGCTGTGTAACGGTACATCTAATCGGACATCTTTGATGCTGGAGTGGTGGTGTAGTGGTCTAAGCACATAACTGGTAATCTGGTAATCAGAAGGTTGCTGGTTCGATCCCCACAGTCACCACCATTGTGTCCTTGAGTAAGACACTTAACTCCAGGTTGCTCCGGGGGGATTGTCCCTGTAGTAAGTGCTCTGTATAATACATTGGTACTCAGAAGGTTGCTGGTTCGATCCCCACAGTCACCACCATTGTGTTCTTGAGTAAGACACTTAACTCCAGGTTGCTCCGGGGGGATTGTCCCTGTAATAAGTGCAAGTCACTTTGGATAAAAGCATCTGCCAAATGCGTAAATGTAAATGTAAAATGATGCCATGACGACGGTACGCTGAAAACCCAACATCCCATATGCGACTGTAAAACAACAATTTAAACAACTTTACAGCTCATATAATGCACATAATTAATGGCCGTGCTTTTATAAAATTACAAGCGTCACATTTCTGCCTTTAAACCTTTCAATAATTGACCCCATTGACTTCCATTGTAAGTGCACTGGAACGCACATATATAGAAAAGGAGGGAGGAGTCTGAATACATTTTTGTGGTAATCAGCATTATGCCACAAATCAGGGGCGTCACTTTGTTTTAAAAAGTGGTGGGGACAGTTGGGGGAGGGGTGTTAAAAATGACTTTTTATTGTGGTAAATGAAGATTGCATCTGCATGTCAGAGAATGTATGTTATTACCGAGCGCTGCTGAGTGACTCCAGTCAGGTCTCCTTAGCAACCAAATTGGCCCGGTTGCTAGGGAGAGTAGAGTCACATGGGGTAACCTCCTCATGGTCGCTGTAATGTGGTTCTCGCTCCCGGTGGGGCGTGTGGTGAGTTGTGCGTGGATGCTGCGGAGAATAGCGTGAAGCCTCCACACGCTTCGTCTCCACGGTAACGCGCTCAAGTCACGTGATGAGATGCGCGGATTGATGGTCTCAGACTCTGAGGCAACTGAGATTTGTCTCAGATGTTTGTTTTGCTTTAGACACCTGACGAAATCTTTTTAATTTTATATGTAATTACATAAAAGTAACTGTAATCTGATTACAAGTATTTAAAATTGAAGTACTTGGTTTTTTTAATCTGATTACGTAATCCGGATCACATGTAACCCGTTAATACACAGAACTGGTTTAATACTCAGATTAGGTTTGAAGGATTTTACAGTGTAAATTAGCACAAGATTAGGATTTAATCTGCGCCCGGGATAATTGCCCTAAATGATCCTATAGCCTCGTTAAGCCTGTTGTGGCACGTCACAGATTGAAATGACTAAAATTTCTCATCAACCAGCAACTCAAAGACTGAATGTTTCAGAATAGTCTTCAGATTTTAGAATCGTTTAGAAATAGTTTCATCAATGAATTTGTTCTCACAAGCACAATGTTTCAATGTAAATGCACAAGTTTTTTTGTCAGACATTATTACGTACTTCGGTTCTTTAGTCACGGCACATATATCTATCACAAATTGATCTACAAAATGCCCAAATAGTGTCAAATTCTCAAGACAATTAAAAAATTATAGAAAAGAATATACTCTGATATATTTTTATGTTTTATTTTTAATATATCAAAGAGATGATGCTACAAATCTAGAACAGGATTATTTTTTCCACACTGAATTTTCTGAGATACAACTGACCGTCAAACACATATTGAGCTACACATAATCTACAAATAACACAATCTGCACATAACACATAATCTGCACATAACACATAATCTGCACATGACAAATAATCTACACATAACACATAATCTGCACATAACACGTAAACTACACACAATCTGCACATAACACACAATCTACACATAACACATAATCTGCACATAACACATAATCTACACATAACACATAATCTGCACATGACAAATAATCTACACATAACACATAATCTGCACATAACACGTAAACTACACACAATCTGCACATAACACATAATCTGCACATAACACATAATCTACACATAACACATAATCTACACATAACACATAATCTGCACATAACACGTAAACTACACACAATCTGCACATAACACACAATCTACACATAACACATAATCTGCACATAACACATAATCTGCACATAACACATAATCTACACATAACACATAATCTACACATAACAAATAATCTACACATAACACATAATCTGCACATAACACGTAATCTGCACATAACACGTAATCTACACACAATCTGCACATAACACATAATCTGCACATAACACATAATCTACACATAACACATAATCTGCACATGACAAATAATATGCACATAACACATAATCTACACATAACACATAATCTGCACATGACAAATAATCTACACATAACACATAATCTGCACATAACACGTAATCTACACACAATCTGCACATAACACACAATCTACACATAACACATAATCTGCACATAACACATAATCTGCACATGACAAATAATATGCACATAACACATAATCTACACATAACACATAATCTGCACATGACAAATAATATGCACATAACACATAATCTGCACATGACAAATAATATGCACATAACACATAATCTGCACATAATCTGCACATAATCTACACACAATCTGCACATAACACATAAATCTAACACATAATCTACACATAATCTGCACATAACACATAATCTACACATAACACGTAATCTGCACATAACACGTAATCTACACATAACACATAATCTGCACATAACACATAATCTGCACATAACACATAATCTACACATAACACATAATCTGCACATGACAAATAATATGCACATAACACATAATCTACACATAACACATAATCTGCACATGACAAATAATATGCACATAACACATAATCTGCACATAACACAATACAATCTACACATAACACATAATCTACACATAACACATAATCTGCACATAACACATAATCTACACATAACACATAATCTGCACATGACAAATAATATGCACATAACACATAATCTGCACATAACACATAATCTACACACAATCTGCACATAACACAAAATCTACACATAACACATAATCTGCACATAACACGTAATCTGCACATAACACGTAATCTACACATAACACATAATCTGCACATAACACATAATCTGCACATAACACATAATCTACACACAATCTGCACATAACACAATCTGCACATGACAAATAATATGCACATAACACATAATCTACACATAACACATAATCTGCACATAACACATAATCTACACACAATCTGCACATAACACATAATCTGCACATGACAAATAATCTACACATAACACATAATCTACACATAACACATAATCTGCACATAACACATAATCTACACATAACACATAATCTGCACATGACAAATAATCTACACATAACACATAATCTGCACATAACACATAATCTACACATAACACATAATCTACACATAACACATAATCTGCACATAACACATAATCTACACATAACACATAATCTGCACATGACAAATAATATGCACATAACACATAATCTACACATAACACATAATCTGCACATAACAAATAATTTGCACATAACACATAATCTACACACAATCTGCACATAATACACAGTCTACACATAACACATAATCTGCACATAACACATAATCTACACATAACACATAATCTGCACATAACACATAATCTACACATAATACATAATCTGCACATAACACATAATCTGCACATAACACATAATCTACACATAATACACAATCTGCACATAACACATAATCTGCACATAACACATAATCTACACAATACAATCTACACATAACACATAATCTACACATAACATAATCTACACAATACAATCTACACATAACACATAATCTGCACATAACACAATCTACACATAACACATAATCTGCACATAACACATAATCTACACATAATACACAATCTACACAATACAATCTACACATAACACATAATCTGCACATAATCTGCACATAACACATAATCTACACATAATACACAATCTGCACATAACACATAATCTGCACATAACACATAATCTACACAATACAATCTACACATAACACATAATCTGCACATAACACATAATCTACACAATACAATCTACACATAACACATAATCTACACATAACACATAATCTGCACATAACACATAATCTACACAATACAATCTACACATAACACATAATCTGCACATAACTCATAATCTACACAATACAATCTACACATAACACATAATCTGCACATAACACATAATCTACACATAATACACAATCTACACATAACACATAATCTGCACATAACACATAATCTACACAATACAATCTACACATAACACATAATCTACACATAACACATAATCTGCACATAACACATAATCTACACAATACAATCTACACATAACACATAATCTGCACATAACACATAATCTACACAATACAATCTACACATAACACATAATCTACACATAACACATAATCTGCACATAACACATAATCTACACATAACACATAATCTACACATAACACATAATCTGCACATAACACATAATCTACACAATACAATCTACACATAACACATAATCTACACATAACACATAATCTGCACATAACACATAATCTACACAATACAATCTACACATAACACATAATCTGCACATAACTCATAATCTACACAATACAATCTACACATAACACATAATCTGCACATAACACATAATCTACACAATACAATCTACACTTAACACATAATCTGCACATAACACATAATCTACACATAATACACAATCTACACAATACAATCTACACATAACACATAATCTGCACATAATCTGCACATAACACATAATCTACACAATACAATCTACACTTAACACATAATCTGCACATAACACATAATCTACACAATACAATCTACACATAACACATAATCTACACATAACACATAATCTGCACTTAATCTGCACATAATCTGCACATAACACATAATCTACACATAACACATAATCTGCACATAATCTACACATAACACATAATCTACACATAACACATAATCTACACAACACATAATCTGCACATAATCTGTACATAACACATAATCTACACATAACACATAATCTGCACATAATCTACACATAACACATAATCTACACATAATCTGCACATTATCTGCACATAACACATAATCTGCACATAACAAATAATTTGCACATAACACATAATCTACACAATACAATCTACACATAACACATAATCTACACACAATCTGCACATAACACATAATCTACACAATACAATCTACACACAACACATAATCTGCACATAATCTACACATAACACATAATCTGCACTTAATCTGCACATAATCTGCACATAACACAATCTACACATAATCTACACATAACACATAATCTGCACATAACACATAATCTACACACAATCTGCACATAACACACAATCTACACATAACACATAATCTGTACATGACAAATAATATGCACATAACACATAATCTACACATAACACATAATCTGCACATAACACATAATCTACACATAACACATAATCTGCACATAACACATAATCTACACATAATCTGCACATAACACATAATCTACACAATACAATCTACACATAACACATAATCTACCTAACACGTAATCTGCACACAATCTACACATAACACATAATCTACACATAACACATAATCTACACATAACACATAATCTGCACATAACACATAATCTGCACTTAATCTGCACATAATCTGCACATAACACATAATCTACACATAACACATAATCTGCACTTAATCTGCACATAATCTGCACATAACACATAATCTACACATAACACATAATCTGCACTTAATCTGCACATAATCTGCACATAACACATAATCTACACATAACACATAATCTGCACATAATCTACACATAACACATAATCTACACATAATCTGCACGTAATCTACACATAACACATAATCTACACATAACACATAATCTACACAACACATAATCTGTACATAACACATAATCTACACATAACACATAATCTACACATAACACAATCTGCACATAACACATAATCTACACATAACACATAATCTGCACATAACACATAATCTACACATAACACATAATCTACACATAACACATAATCTGCACATAATCTGCACATAACACATAATCTGCACATAACACATAATCTGCACATAACACATAATCTACACATAACACATAATCTGCACATAACACATAATCTACACATAACACATAATCTGCACATAATCTGCCCATAACACATAATCTGCACATAACACATAATCTACACATAACACATAATCTGCACTTAATCTGCACATAACACATAATCTACACAGATACACAAAAGTATTTTCTCAGAGTATAAATTGAAGCACAATTTACATAATTTCAGTAGTCCACTCAAATAACAATAGTCTAATCATACTGTTCATGTGTTAAACTTACTATAGTTTACTTCCACATTGTTTCTTTATCAAATTTAATGTCAAATGTAAATCAAATCAATCACATAAACATCAGCGCCACCTTCAGTGAGAAATATGTATAATATATATGTTTATACGCATATGGAATATTGATAATTCCCATTACACGTGATATAGTAATCCTTTATATGAATATTATACTTCATTGTCTTGTAATAAAGAAATATGCATCCTGTGATAGTAAACATGTAAAGATGTGAAATAATTATACAAATATGATTTATAGAATGTGCATAATCAGAACGTGGAATATGGAAATGTACAAACATGCTCTAATATATGAACTATACATTTATATGTTTGTATATGATCATTTAAATGTGTTTACACACACTAGTAGCACCAGTACAACATGTGAAGTGCTTTAGAAATGATTTATTCTTGAGGGTACGGGCACGATGACCTGTAGATGAAGATGTCTTCTGTGCCAACTGATGCCACCAGGGACTCACCTCGTTAGCATTCCCAAACTATTCCCAACACACGAGTAAAGTCGTTAAAGTGGAATGGTGCAAAGCGTGCCATGTATTGCCTAGCAACAGCGCAAGTGGGATGCACGTGAGGTTGGCGAATAGAAAGCTGAAATACTGTTTCCATGAGCAGGGCAGCACTCGTGTTCAGACGCTATCAACACGTCACGATTGGTTGGCTGTTGCTGTGTAGTCTCCCCGCTGCTTAATGGTTATCACCTCTGAGCGTGTAATTCTATTGGCAGGTTGAGCTTTTATCCCCCAAAGTTGTGTTTACTCAACATTCCTTTGAAGTGTCAGGTGCCGGATTACTCTCAGATATTCCCTCTGATTTATATGTTGAACTTGCACTCAAGCAGATCTCATTTGTGCTGAAGAGAAAGACAGATACCGCTCGCATGTCATGTCCTCCCTCTTTGCTCCGCATATGTGTTTCCCTCCGTGATTATAAAGAACTGTTCTTCACAGCTAACTGACACAATAAGGCCAATAAAGATGTGTGTGTCTCTAGAATCCGCTCATGAAGCTTCTCTCGTCTCTGAAACGACTCGTGGAGATTTTGTTTCCAGGTGAAGTTCATGAACGGGAATAATCTTATTTTAATATGAAGGAAGAGTGAATTCAATTTTGAGAACTTTGTAGTTGATCACACAAGTTGTGTATTAACCATTTTGTGTGTGTGAGTGTGCGGTTGTGAGAGTGTACATGTGTGAGAGAGTGTGTGTGTGTGTGTGTGTGT
>NC_068282.1:1601000-1631000 GCF_025860055.1 Xyrauchen texanus
TACTTATTTGCAGCTGTATCATACAAATAAATAGTTAAAAAATCATACATTGTGATTTCTGGATTTTTTTTTAGATTATGTCTCTCACAGTGGACATGCACCTACTGATGACAATTTCAGACCCCTCCATGATTTCTAAGTGGGAGAACTTGCAAAATAGCAGGGTGTTCAAATACTTATTTTCCTCACTGTATATACTCTCTCACACACACACACACACTCACATACATACTCTCTCACACACACACACACACTCACACACTCTCTCACACACACACACACACACTCTCTCACACACACACACTCACACAGATACACACTCTCACACACACACACACGCGCACACGCACACTCTCACACACACACTCTCACTCATACTCTCACACACACACTCAAGCACACACACACACACTCTCGCGCACACGCACACTCACATGCACTCTCACACACACACACACTCACACACACACTCACACTCACACTTTCACTCACACACACACACACACTCTCACTCACACACACACACACACTCTCACTCAGACTCTCACACACACACTCAAGCACACACACTCTCGCGCACACGCACACTCACATGCACTCTCACACACACACGCTCACACACACTCTCACACACACACACACACACTCTCACTCACACTTTCACTCTCACACACACACACACTCTCACTCACACTTTCACTCACACACACACACTCTCACTCACACACACACACACTCTCACTCACACTTTCACTCTCACACACACACACACACTCTCACTCACACTTTCACTCTCACACACACACACACTCTCACTCACACTTTCACTCTCACACACACACACACTCTCACTCACACTTTCACTCACACACACACACTCTCACACACACACACACTCTCACACACTCACTCACACTCTCTCTCTCACACACACTTTCACTCACACACACTCTCTCTCTCACACACACACACACTCACACACACACTCTCACACACACTCACACACACTCTCTCACACACACACACACACACTCACACACACACACACACACTCACACACACACACACACACTCACACACACACACACACACTCACACACACTCTCTCACACACACACACACACACACACACACTCACACACACACACACACACACACACACACACACACACACACACACTCACACACACACTCTCACACACACACACACTCACACACACACACACACTCACACACACTCTCTCACACACACACTCACACACACACACACTCACACACACACACACACACACTCACACACACACACACTCACACACACTCTCTCACACACACACTCACACACACACACACACACTCACACACACTCTCTCACACACACACACACACACTCACACACACACACACTCACACACTCACACACACACACACACACTCTCTCACACACACACACACACACTCACACACACACACACACACACACACACACACACACACTCACGTGGGGGGAAGGGTTTAATTGTATTTAATTTGAATCCGCATTTTCTGTGATGTTTGTTTAATTTGTTGAATGGAATCTATAAAAATTGTTAATAAAAAAAAGAACATTTTGTTTTTTGCTGAGGGAGACTGTTACTCCTCACTTGGGGTAAAAGGCCCCTTTGCGGGGTTAAAGTGATATCGTGTACATACCGGGGCAAAGGTTATAGGTCACATTTAACTTATTCAAAATAACCACTTGAGAAAAAAAGGTGCACGATTTCCTGTGACTTTCAAACACATTTGACATTTTATCTGCAATTATCTATAATTGATATCAGCAAAACATGCAGTTGAGCTTAACAGAAATAACACATTAACAGATAAACTTAATTATAACGCATTATATATATTTATTTCAGAAAATTCACATGGCACAGTACGGAAGAGGATTAGGGCCAAGCAATAATAAAAAAAAATAAAGCCATCTCGAGATTAAAGTCATTATAATGCGAGATTAAACTCGTTAAATTTCGAGAAAAAAGTCGAAATACAATCTTGAGAATAAACTCATTAAATATCGAGAATAAAGTCGTTAAGTTTAATCTCGCATTATAATGACTTTAATCTCGAGATGGTTTTAATTTTTTATTATTGCTTGGCCCTAATCCTCTTCCGTAGCACAGACATACAAAAGTGTGCTTTTATAATTTCCCCATAGGGTGTATTTATCTCTCAAGTGGCTCTCGCGCTCCCCCTGCTGGTTTTGGAGCGCCATGGAATTCCCAAGCCCGACGGCACCGACTGCGCATGCGTGGATGAAAACTCCATGATTATTTTTTTTTTTTGGCACGGGATCCTAAGGAAAAAAAAAAAAATAGGAACTTGGAAACGGAAATAAACTAAAAGCACCATCATAGAGCCGCAATCATCACATAGTTTCATTAGAAGAGCGTTGGACCTTTAAATGAGGCGATCGCGCCCTCGAGCACGATTCACGCGAAACTGGACGACAATGCACGGGGCTCAATAAAACTGCGTTATTGCTCTTTGTTTTTAAGCAGGACGCCCCGGATGGATGAAGACGCTGGGAAGTGCATAAAATCCCTCGACGTCTCTAACAGCTCTTGCAACGGTGACACTTGCAAGTAAAGTCCGTCGAGAAGCTTGTTCGGTCGCGCGCTGAAGAAGCAGGAAACTTCGTCAACACAACAGAGGTTCGTAGCCCGCGAGCTAAAGAAGGCCAACAGCGCGTCACACTGATCGCGAGCGTTATTGTGACTCGCGTCGCGTTAGCTTGCAACATAATGGGTTGTTTGATAATGTGCCACATATCAGCCGTCAAAACGCGTCATTCGGTTGCACTTCTTAAAATATAAAGGCTTTAAACTCACAATCTGAAGCTTATATGATTGCATTGTATTTTCGTATTTACACTGTACTTTTCATTAAAACGTTGCATACTTTCATTGTAGATCTAATGCTTTTGTGCATGCATCTTGTAGTACCATAGTATACCTTGCAGTGCAATGCACTTACCAAAAGTACCATCTGATACCATCTCTCTACCATGGTACTGGCACTGTACTGGTTTGTAAGGAGGGTCAAGATGTTCCTCTCTTGAGTTTAAAATCTATTAGAAAAAACTTGATTAACTGGACATTTGTGCTATTAAAGATATCACCTTTTAGTGTGTTTAGATTCATTATTAAGTCTTATTTTAAAGGGTGCACTAACTTTACTATAGTAATGCCAGTGTACTACATTATTGAAATGTGCCCTAAGTTTTTTCTTATCTTGATATTTTCAGATTGCCAGCTTTTGGAGCGTTCCGAAGGAGCATCTCGGTGTTTTCGAGAGGATTTCGCCAGAGATTTAGTTTTCGATTGCGAAATTTTAATGCTGCGTAAATGTCCTCCAACACAAATGGTGCTGACCAAGGCTGTATCAAAATGAACAGGTACAGCCACACCACGCCAAATCTTTTCTGTGCAATTCTGCCATTTAAGAAGTCTGTTTATTGAGTTTTTTTTTTTATTTTTTATTTTTTTTACTATTTATACATTTTTCTTTCTAAGGCCACTTACACACTGCAAAAGTTTTGAGAGTGACAGCCGTGTTTCAGCAGGGGTGTGAACTCCCTAAATTATCATTGCTTGTGTGTGCAGATTACAGAACTCTTACTCTTCACAGAGCGTTTACATACACACCATTACACAGATTACTACCAAAAATCAGCTTATATAAACAAATCTGACAACGCAAGAAACCGTGTTTACATGACATTTGAAATAGTCTTCTTATTCTCTGCTTTTTATGTCAAACCGCGTAGAGACGTGCGCACATCGGTTAAGTTGGTAAAAACAGCTTGACGTCAAACCGCATAGAGACGTGCGCACATTGGATATGACGTCAAACCGCGTAGAGACGTGCGCACATTGGATATGACGTCAAACCGCGTAGAGACGTGCGCACATTGGATATGACGTCAAACCGCGTAGAGACGTGCGCACATTGGATATGACGTCAAACCGCAGAGACGTGCGCACATTGGATATGACGTCAAACCGCAGAGACGTGCGCACATTGGATATGACGTCAAACCGCAGAGACGTGCGCACATTGGATATGACGTCAAACCGCAGAGACGTGCGCACATTGGATATGACGTCAAACCGCAGAGACGTGCGCACATTGGATAAGTTGGTAAAAACGGCTTGACGTCAAACCGCGTAGAGACGTGTGCGCATTGGATATGTGACGTCAAACCGCAAAGAGACGTGCGCACATTGGATAAATCGCTGAAAACGGCTTGACGTCAAACCGCGTAGAGACGTGCGCACAATGGATATGTGACGTCAAACCGCGTAGAGACGTGCGCACAATGGATATGTGACGTCAAACCGCGTAGAGACGTGCGCACAATGGATATGTGACGTCAAACCGCAAAGAGACGTGCGCACATTGGATAAATCGCTGAAAACGGCTTGACGTCAAACCGCGTAGAGACGTGCGCACAATGGATATGTGACGTCAAACCGCGTAGAGACGTGCGCACAATGGATATGTGACGTCAAACCGCAAAGAGACGTGCGCACATTGGATATGTGACGTCAAACCGCGTAGAGACGTGCGCACATTGGATATGTGACGTCAAACCGCGTAGAGACGTGCGCTCATTGGATAAGTGACGTCAAACCACAAAGAGACGTGCGCACATTGGATAAAACGTCTTGACGTCGAAAGAGACTTGCGCACATTGGATAAGTAATTTTACCTTAATGCATGTTACTCTAAAACGGCAGGTCTGGTGGGAGAAACTACAGTAAAGAGAGACTGAAAAAAGTTGTTGGGATATGTACGTGCTACATGAATTTTATGGAAATACTTTTGTCATAACCTGAATTTTTCAGGAGTGATTTAGGTTGTAGCATGTGGTCATCTCTCCTGTAAATAACTCTCAGGATTACACATTCGGAAGCAGATTGACAGATGTGGCCTGAGTCTACAATTGGAAATACATTTGAATTAAGAAGTTTTGAATCTAAATTGAAATCATTTTACGTCTTTAGGAGCTGGATGTGTGTGAGCAGAAAATGACGGGGGGCAGTGAGAGTGTGGCTGGAGATAAAGATGGAGGTACGACGATCACCACTCAGATCCCAGTTGGCTGGCAGAGGAAGGTGGAAAATGGGACTGTGTCTTACATCAGGTACAGCGACATACCTGTTCTAAGGATTTCCAAAACAATGTCTTTTCAAAATTGACTAGTTGGGTTGTCTGAGCAACATAGACGACTAATCTGACTTAAAGCTGAAGTGTGTAATTACTGTGCCACTGGTGCCACCAAACGTCATTTCAAAATTTCTGGAATATTCCAACCGCCTGCCATTGAATAAACTGGCCGATAGTCCGAGCGTGCATAAGTGCACCGTACCCTAGTCTTAAACAGTTGTGGTACGATTTACATTTGGCGACTTTACTCTTATCTCATCTCTTCTGACCTCTTCTAGCCCAAATGGTACAGTCCTGCGATCTGTGGACGAGGTGAGGGTGTATCTGTGGACAGATGGCACGTGTAAGTGTGGACTTGAGTGCCCGCTTGTCCCAAATAAGGTGAGATCACTTCTTGCCACCACATTACCCTTGACTGTTTATTCCAGTGAGTGCTGAGACCTTAGAGGCATAGAGTCTCAGTTAATAGTCATATTAAGTGTGTTTCTAAATCGATGCAGGTCTTTAACTTTGATCCTGTTGGGATGGTTCAAGCTCCTGGTCATCAGACAGGTAAGGTTGAGGAAGATATGACTAAACTCTGCAACCATCGCAGGAAAGTTGATGCCATGGAAGCACTATGCCAAAGCATGCAGCCCTCACAACTCGCCCGGCTGGCTCATGCCACAGGTTTGCGTCTTCATACACCTTCACCTCACGGTATTCTACAACATGGTAGCTCTTTAGGTCAGTTTAGTCTTTCTAACAGCTTGTCTTAAAGCTAATTACTGTCCAGTATTTTCTGTTCTCATGTGGGCATTATTTTAAAGAAAACGTGTTAATGAATGTAGTGATGAGTGAAAAACGAGGGCTCATCTTATACAGGAGAAAGGCACAGAATTAACAATATGCACCTTATAAACGCAATGCACACAGATTTATAAAATGTGCCTGAGACTGAAAGTTAAAGCTGACGTGTGTAACTTTTCCAATGTTAAAATACTTTTTCACCCATCACAGCTTATTATGCAACAATGGTAAATGGTTTGCACTTTAACTTTAACAGTATGCAAAGTGCTTTAAACTGACACATTCACTCATTCATACACCAATGGTGGCAGAGCTGCCATACAAGGCGCAAGCCTGCCATTGGGAGCAACTTTTCAGTGTCTTCAGTGTCTTGCCCAAGGACACTTTGGCATGTGGAGTCATGTGGGCCGGGATTCGAACCACCAATCCTGCGATTAGTGGCCGACCCGCCCCACAAACTGAGCCACAGCTGCCCCATTAAGGAAGCCATTCTTGGGGTTGACTTTCTCAAAATTGGTCAAAATTGCTCTGTTTATTTTGAGCAACCCAACCAACCTGACAAAGCATCATTGGCTCGACCAATGGCATGAGTTTGGGGTGGGACTATTGTTTGCCTGGTTGACGGCGGATGGGGGAAGCTGTTGGAAAACGAATGTTTGGTGCCGAAGAAATTACGTCACTTCAGCTTGAAGACAGTTTACGAATGTGCAATTGCAATGTGTAAAATGTGTGCTGAAACTGATCCAATTAGAGTCAGTCGAGGTGATTGTACTTAAGAATAAATACTGTATACATAATGTAAAGTTTCCAGTGAGAAACGGTATCTTAAATATCCAGTTCACTGTTTATTTCAAGTGCAATGTAGCTGCAACGACTAAGTTATGCTTTTTATGAAATATTGGATTATTTGTAAACATGTACCAATCATATTGGAGTATCCTATACGTTTATGTTCCTCTGTGTTCAGTAAGGTAAGTTGTGGCATCTGCTTGTTTGTTTAAGGAGGTGTTGCATGCACCGTGGATGGCAAGGAGCCGAGAGGATCGGTTCTGGCTCACGGAGATGGCGCCCACTGCACTTATCCTCAACCGAGACGCAACCATCTCAAATCCAACAGCATCACCTTTCCACTGACCTCTCCTCGTTCTGTTCTGCAGAATGGTTCTGTTTGCCACACCCCTATCTCACGGCCCCCAGAACAAAACTCACCCTTAAAGAAGCCCATTACTCAAACCCCAATAGGCAGCAATACGCCCGCTTACGTGAAGCAGCAGTGGAACCCTCACTCTCATCCACCCCGTTCTCAAAACATCCTCCAAAGAACATTGCACAACTCCACATCTCCCAACAACAACCTGCTCCCCAACTCCTTCTCGACATGCCCCTCTTCATCCTCTACTCTAATTGGTCGAATGCATCTGCCACATCCACAAGGAGCAAGTGTGAATTCGCCCCCTCCTCTTTCTGTTTGCTCGTCCCCCTCACGTCGGGATACCTTCTCACCCCACCAGCGTTCTCGTCATTCCTCAACCTCTTCTCTTTCTGATCAGGGAGCACCAGGGTCAATCTTCATCCAGGGGGTCAAACTGTCACCTCCCACCATGCCGTGCTCCTCTCCTAAGCCCCCTGTCCCCCCCACCAGCCCTTGCAGTCGTCTAGAGGGCATCTTGCAGCACTATAAAGACTGTAATACCACCAACATCAGCTCCAACACTAACTCCACCATCTTTAGCAACCAAAGTAATCATCACATGTCACAGGCCCCGATGTCAGCCCACCTTAATCCTGGTGACAAGAGGAACGGGGAAACTGCAATCCCACTAAACTCTGCTCAAGCCCCAGGCCAGCTTGGGCGTCCTCTAGGACATATTCCCAGCCAACAGAAGAGCCAGCATCATGTCAGTAGCTCTTTCCCGGCCAGCAGCCTCCTTTCTGCAGCAGCCAAAGCCCAGCTGGCCAACCAGAAAACCCAGAGCCAGCTAAACACAGCAGATGTGCTGTCCGCAATCCCTCTCACGGGCCTGGATAAGGAGCAGCAGTCAAAGGTATTGATTAGCACTTTAAACAGTAGCCTCCACCCCAACTCCACCAGTGCAAAGTCCCTAACTGCCATGTTACACCCACACTCCACTTCCCTCTCCCAGAGTCCCCCTGCTGTTACTGAGAAAACATCACACCGCAAACGGCAGCGCCGCTCTCCCACTGTACTGAGCATGATCAAAGAATCTCAGTTTAGCCAGACCTCTAGTGATCTGTCCACTCCGCCTCTCTCATCTCTCCAACCCTTTCACCTTCCTCTCCACCAATCCCTTACTCAGACAACCACCGGCTGCCTGTCGCTCCTCCGAATGCCTCATTACCGAACACCTCCTACTCGAACAGCGCTCTTAGGTTGCAGGATTCAGAGGAAGGCAGTAAGCCAGGAAATGCTAATACCCTCCTACTTTCCTCCCCGTCTCCCTCCCAGCCTCTCTCCGCCCTGCTTCAGCTTCTCAGCATGCAGAATGCGCAAAATACAGCCCAACAGTCCAGCAGCTCCACTGCCATGCCTGGCAACAGACATACACATCCACCCTCTTCACCAAGACCCATTACTCCTCAGACACCCCAATGCGACAACCAGCCCACGTTACGCTTCCTGCATCCTCAACCCCAAAGCCCAGTGCCCATGCCCGAACCTTCTGCACAGCAGCCCTATTGTCTGATGGGTGATGAGACAACCATGAACCTCAAAACGACCTCCAGCAACACTATCCTGAACTTGAGCCAGCCACACACGGGCACGCAGCCGGACCTTAGCAGTTCAGTTATAAGCTTTGTGAACCAGATGCCCTCAATCTCCTGCTTGCCCTCTCTCCCAGAGAAAGGTTGTGGATCCAAAACGACAGAGGTTTCTGACCACAACACCTACCAAATAAACCAACTCCACCAGTCAAACCACAATCAAGCTGTGGAAATTAAAGGTAAGTCTTTGTTACAACTTGTGTTCTTAATGCAATTTTACACTAGAGATCTTGGTAAAGACCCAAAGACCTTTTGACATCTGAGTTGCAAACTCAGGCAAAGTGCTTCATCAAGATGGTCAGTTTCACAGTTTTGTGTTTTCTGTTTTCAGGTCCTGTAGACACTGTAGATCACCCAGACTCGGACACAAGACTGCTGGTTGGCTGTGACTTGGACCACAGCCTCTCTAACCTCACCGCTGACCCTGCTGATTCCATGCCACTGGCAGAGGCCTTCCCCTTCATGAACCAAGAACAACTCCTTCAGCTTTTATCATCCAATGTCGGACTACCCTCCTTGCTGCCGCCCTTTCTGGGCTCCCTGCCTTTAGGGGTCTGGACAGGCAGCCAGCACTCTGTGCCAGGTGGCACCCAACCCCAGCAACCGGTACAGCCTTCCGGTGGCATTCTGAACTCTCCTCTCAATGTACTGCCCTCAACGATGGGCGCCCAGGGTGAACTTCCTCTCAGCCTTGTCAGTCTGTTAAACCTGCCAGGGGTGGAAGGTGGTGACAAACCTCCCGGGCTTCAGGCCTTCCTCATGGCTTCTCTGCTGCTCGGGCAGAATCCCGGTGCCATGTTGCCGTTACCTCTCAATCTGGAGATACCCACTGCCCAGCAACAAATGTTTGCGGATGGATTATCTCTGGAGAAGACTCCTGCTCTTCTGGACTCTGTCTTGATGGGGCCTGGGCTCTTGGAGGCCCTTCAAACTCTAGCACCCCCCACCGACGGCCAGTCACTCCTTCTTTCCACCCCCCTTGGCCCTCCCCCACCCGGCTTCCTCTCCCTCAACCCCGCTCTGCTGGCCGCTGCTCTGGCTCAGACCGAACCCCTCGCCAACCACACACCATCCCCCGCCTCATTCTCAGGTAAATGCACAATCGCACACCAAATGCATGCTTCATATGTGCACACCAGGGTTTCCGTTAGTCTGTAATGACTTGTTTTTGACCGTTAAAATGTCAGACACAATATCCGGTGAAAATAATAACATGAAGCATTATAAGTGTATAACGTGGCGCCATCCCTATGATAACGGCGCTTGGCTGACATGGAGGTTTAAACTTTCCCGAAACATGCAAAGTCCTAATCTGCGGCTTAAGCGGGTTGTTTCCCGCACACTGGCATAAGCAGCCTGCATCCCGTCTCGCATGCCCGCATTGAGATGCTTCTCAATTCAGAGTTGCAGACAGCTTTGCATTGGCATCTTCTGGAGAAGGACTCCAGGCTAATGTGAAATCTCAAGTTGACGAGAAATACTGGACACATTTGACTTAACCATAGACTGTAACAAAAGATGGCCAACGCCCCTTCGCTCTTTTCCATTGGTGAGAACTGAAGCCGCCAGTGTCCCGATATGGCGCTGACATCTTGGGACTCGAGTCTGCGCCGTTGCGATTTCGGGACCAGACCTGCGCAGTAGTGAGCAGGAAGTAAAGCCGCGAATTCAAGGCCCCGCCCTCACTCTCGCTGAATCAATCGCAAGGACACACCCCTGCACTTTTGAATTTTGACGGTGTGAAATAATTAATTATAGAAATTTAGATATTAAATTTAAAGCTCCAATCTCCTCAGTCCTCCAGAAGATCCCGAACAAAAGTCAGTTGGTGCTCCAGTGACTACTTCGCTCAGAGAACCTGTCAATCACAGCTGTCAATCATGATGTCACAGCACCGTTTTTATAGCATCAAATAACTAAAAACAAACTTATTTTGAAAACAAACACTTGAAATGACATCAACGTGATAGAAACGACAGTAAATGACAGAAACTATCTTTGGAAAAAAGATATGTGAAGTGTAATTTAATTGTTTAGTTGGTCTCACGTCCCGTTGAATAACATATGGAGGCGGGGTTTATGACCTATACTAGGACCAGCCACCGGGGGGCGATCGAGACGTTTTGGCTTCACTTTTGAGGGCTTGTGCGGCACACTTGGACTTAACTTTAGCAGCAAAATGCTTTTGTGCCGGGAAAATAGTCATAAAAATAAAGTCAAGGAAATTGGCCACGCCCATTTGACTTAATTGTGTCATTATTATATTGCGTTATTATGCATCGCGTTACAGCGCAAAATAAAAAAAATTCGGGAAACTTTATCATTCACATGACACGTTTCCAGGCACAAACGTATAAGCGGAAACTCTGGTGCACACTCAGTCTGCATGCCTTCAAATGGTGCATTCCTCTTCAAAGGACAGGTTTCCCAACCGGGATGTTCTTGTCCTCTAGTGGCATGTGATGGAACTGCAGGGGGGTTGTGAGATTGCGATTGAAAGGTGAATCTCACAAAATCTCATATTCCAGTCACAAAATTAAAAAATAAAATTTTGCATAAAATTAACAACTTTTAGAACCATAAAGATTTTTTGTATTTTTGCATTGACATTATTTATTTTATAATAATCACATTTAAACACCGGACTCCCAATTCTCGGTCATTTAAATTGTGCAGTACAATTGTAAATATACATCATGGTAGTATTTGCTGAACTGCATTTAATTTATGCTCATATAATAACTAAAATGTATTATATTTAGCGATAGATTAACATATTAGCTCATTTCAAATGCCAAGTAGGTACTTAAGGTCATTCCTGAACGATGAGGTGTTCATGTGCCATGATGATTTAGTTGTAACGCACATCTAGTCTAATATTTATAAATACATTTTATGTGTGGTTTCTAGGGGACTCTGTCCAGTCATGCTCTAGTTTCTACCTCGGTGACCTGTGCCCCCCTGGTGCCCACCACAGGCCAGGAAGTGTGTGACCCCCTGACTGAGCAGGACAAACACACCCACACACCTCACTTCCTGCCCCCTCTACTCGCACATGGGGTTCTTGGTAAGTAAATAAGTGTTTTTCAAAGATTGTAGCCATTTACGCCCCAAAACCATAAAGTATCTAAACAGTATTCTGCGGGGCTGTTACATCTAGGTATCGGGAAATGTTTTGACCAAAAAGCTTTTATTCCCATTTACCTGACAACCCAACAATGGCATTTTCTACAGCTGATATGTCTGTGCATTTCTAGTTACTATGTGATGCAAAGCCAAACCTCGAGGCACTCTGCACACAATGATCAAATGCACTCGGAGTGGCACTTCCTGCCCAGTGACATTGCATTGACATTTCACAGTCTGAGTGCTCGGGGGGGATTTTATACCTAAACTGACATCTCGGTTGACTCTGCAGAGTCATTCTGAGCGACCTTTCAGTACACGCCTGCTGGTGTGGATATGACGATAAACTGAAAGAGACTTGAGTCTTTTCTTTTAAATACATTTTGGCCGCAGCAGTGACCACGCTCGACAAGCATCTCCGTGCAGAACTGTGAAAACTGCTGACGCAGAGCTCTCTGCCAGAACTGTGGTCTGTGTTGAAGTGGGCAGGATGCCAACTGCGCTGATGTTGACGTGCATCAATGCAGTTGGCATCAGTGCATTGCATTTCTGTTACTGAAAACACTTAATCGAAGCCTGTTTACACCAATTTTCAGCACAAGCAACATGAAAATTTTATTTTGGTTTAGATATTGAAGTTCACACTTTTTTATGATCTCTTTGCACTCCTTCACACAAAGTTCTTATGTTGCATTTTGTTATTTCCCTCTCTGTGCAGGTGACCTCGCCGCTCTGGGTAACATTAACAGTCTTCATAGTTTACTAGGAGGGGGTTCACTCCTGATACCACAGGGCACCTCTCTGGGTGTCCCACTGCCACAGAACCAAACACCTCTGAACCCACTCACCTGCCTACAGGTAAACTTTCATACCTGAGATTTGCATATATGTGTTTAAAAGTGTTTCTGTTTCATTAAATATCACATGACTATAATTCAAATGACCAAATTACTGATTAAAATACTTTATTCATTCAACGTATTGCTGGAGAATGCAAACTATTGCGAGGGCGCACACACCAAACTTATTGCGACGGCACGCAAAAAGTATTGCTGGAGAATGCAAACTATTGCGAGGGCGCACACACTAAACTTATTGCGACGGTGCGCACGCAAAACGTATTGCTGGAGAATGCAAACTATTGCGACGGTGCGCACGCAAAACGTATTGCTGGAGAATGCAAACAATTGCGAGGGCGCACACACCAAACTTATTGCGACGATGCACACGCAAAACGTATTGCTGGAGAATGCAAACTATTGCGACGGTGCGCACGCAAAACGTATTGCTGGAGAATGCAAACAATTGCGAGGGCGCACACACCAAACTTATTGCGACGATGCACACGCAAAACATATTGCTGGAGAATGCAAACTATTGCGAGGGCGCACACACCAAACTTATTGCGACGGTGCGCACGCAAAACGTATTGCTGGAGAATGCAAACTATTGCGAGGGCGCACACACCAAACTTATTGCGACGATGCACACGCAAAACGTATTGCTGGAGAATGCAAACTATTGTGACGGTGCGCACGCAAAACGTATTGCTGGAGAATGCAAACTGTTGCGACGGTGCGCACACAAAACGTATTGCTGGAGAATGCAAACTGTTGCGACGGTGCGCACGCAAAACGTATTGCTGGAGAATGCAAACAATTGCGAGGGCGCACACACCAAACTTATTGCGACGATGCACACGCAAAACGTATTGCTGGAGAATGCAAACTATTGCGACGGTGCGCACACAAAACGTATTGCTGGAGAATGCAAACTATTGCGACGGTGCGCACGCAAAACGTATTGCTGGAGAATGCAAACAATTGCGAGGGCGCACACACCAAACTTATTGCGACGATGCACACGCAAAACGTATTGCTGGAGAATGCAAACTATTGCGACGGTGCGCACGCAAAACGTATTGCTGGAGAATGCAAACAATTGCGAGGGCGCACACACCAAACTTATTGCGACGGTGCGCACACACCAAACTTATTGCGACGATGCACACGCAAAACATATTGCTGGAGAATGCAAACTATTGCGAGGGCGCACACCAAACTTATTGCGACGGTGCGCACGCAAAACGATTTTTTTCTCTTACATTTGCAATTTGAATGGAAGCACAGCCTTTGAGACTTTGTTGAAAAGAAACCAATTTTGAGCTCTGTAATATATCCTCCTTGTGGAAAGGGCCGGTTCAGTGATCTGTTTTCTTATTCTCAGCTCACAATGGCTCCCGCATTGATGGGAGAGAAGCCGGTGTCTCTCCACGAGACTCCTCCATCACAAGAAGAGCTTCCATCAGCTCAGGTATCCCAGGATTCCCTACTCAATCCAGTGCAGACATCTGCGCAGCAGCGAGAGGGCTCGAGCGGAACGGGGCTGTTTGACCCCTACAGTTCCTTCATGGACACGATCTACACCTCCTTCCTGCAGGTCAGCGAGCGAGCCGAAGGCGGGTCTGACTCCACACCCCTGTCATACCCAGAACTGCCGTCCATTCTCCAGCAGGCCAGCGCCCCACCCTCTCTCAGCCCACGACGTGCATGTTCGGTCCATAACCAGGATCTGTCCCGTCTCGGCATGGACATGGCACAGTCTCCTGCCCGCGGAACGCCCAAACTGAGCGAAGACCCCTCCACGCCGCCACCCAGTAAACCAGCAGGGGCCGACGCCCTGTCAGACGCCCCTCTGCATCCTGTCTTCATGGAGGAAGCCAAGACGGACGGGTCGGCCAATATGTGTGTCTATAGCAACGGGATCGGTTCAGGAATGGAGGGAAGACGACAAAACGGTGATGACAATGAGGAGGAGGAGGATGGACGAAGGCTGCAGGGGTATTTGAGTCCCAGTGAGAGGGCGAGCAGAGAGGCGGGCGATGACCTCAGCAGTAGAGACACTGAGCAAAGCAGGGTAAGTGTGATTATGGCATATGAGTTTTGGAGTACCCTTTAACAAATTGGACTATTAGGAATAATGATTAGGTTATGCACAGTATTGTACACGGTCTGTCAGAGATGCATCTAAATTTGGGCCACAAAAAAAAAAAAAAAAATGCTTATTTGTGTTTTTGAGCTTTTTTTTTTTATGCATTTAAGAAATATTTAAAAATAAATACAATTATTGTCAGTTACGGAATTTCTGTTTTTCTGTATTGATACTGTTTGAAAGTAAACTATTTCAGAAGTAGTGTGCTACATTCTCGTCACATGACCTTGTCACATGACCATCAAGCATTTTTTATTCTGTAAGTACGTCCATTTACAATCTCAGAAATGAATATGATTATTGTGCATTTTTAAACCAATTTTGTGTTAAATAAATAAATAAAGTCTTGTAGGGGCTGATAACTAAATTAAAAGTTTTGACTTGATCTCACATATGATTATTTAGAGTCTGTGATTATCTTTCAATCGAGTCCACACACAAGATAATCAGATGTATAGATCATTAGATAATCCACATGAAGCACAATGTTACATATGACCACCAGGAGATGGCGCCAAATACACGACACAGACTCAATGATGACTCAAATGACACAGAATGAAACTCATTCTGTGAAATCTCATGACTAAAATCATGTCTGCATGCTATGCAAACCTTTAGTCATTGTTGTGTTTGCATGTGTAATTAGTTCTTATGTACAATTATTATCTTTTATTTGTTTGGAGATGTTTTTGGACATTATGATCAATTATATTTGTAATGTTGGAACTTTTGATTGTTTTGTCGTATCAACATTTATTTAGACACAGTTGACATGATTGGGAACGAAACAAAAGTTGTAACACTTTATAATAAGGTTACATTTGTTAAAACTAGTAAATGCATTAGTTATCATGAATAAGCAATTAAGAATATATTTATAACAGCATTTATTAATCTTTGTTAATGTTGGTTAATAAATACAATTGTTCATTGTACATTAACTAATGTTAACTAATACAACTTTTTCCCCCCCTTTTTTTTTTTTTATGTTGAAATGAACATAATTCACCACCTAATTTAATACATAATGTCAAATCAAAAAAATAAAGTTAATTTTTGGCTTTTTTTTTTTTTTGTTGTTGTTTTTTTTCCATTTATTTTTTTTTTTTTCAGCAGTTTCTGAGGTTGAGAATCTCAGAAAGTGTCATAATCTATATCTTAAATGTTTTTGAAATGTTTTCTTTACAATGACACCAAACACTGTTTTTAAAAAAAATAAACAATTATTTTGGGTATGCAACTGAAACAGGAAATCTTTAAAAACACCGTCAGAGCTTAAAGGGTTAATAACGGTTCATACATTACACTGGAAATGAAAAGTCAACTTGAGTTCATTGCATTATGGGATACATATGGCAGAAATGGGATGAGCAGAACGGAAATATGCTATTTTGAACATACTCCACATATTTATTTCCTCACACAGGCTGAAGACGTGCACACAGTGTCCAGAAGAGGGCGCAAGAGAAAACAGTCGTAAGTGCAGCCGTCATAGATTAACATGCACATTCATTCCAGTGATCTGATTTGTGTTGTTACAAACACTTTTCATTCCTCTCAGGCTGCAGAGGGCGCCAGAGCTGCCGGGGGGCATCGACAGCATCATAGAGGAGCCCACCGCTGCAGTAAGACTGAAACACTATATTAATACAAAATACATCTAACAAAATAAATGTCCCAACTTGTTTTGACTTCCATTCACTCTAGTTTAATGTGTGTTGTGTGACGCAGATGGCACTGTCGAGACCGGCGAGATCCGCGAGGGGGAAGAGACGACGTGTAATGCGATAACGCCCCTTAAACGAGCCCTCGTCCTACTGTACTTACCACCAACGCCAGCACTGTTGCCATGGCAACACCACCAGGCCGTGTCATGCCGTTTGACTGAGCCACACTGTGAAGACTTTCCGTTTGAATCACGTCTCTCCAGTTATCTCACTCCTGCTCATTCACTCTTTTTTTTATTTTATTTTATTTGTTAAACATTCTGGTGTTTTGGTGCTGTGATCTCTGGAGGTACACACTGAGCTTCATTCGTTATGGACGAATATTGTTACGTAAATTGTGGCATGAATGTTACAGTTTTAGAAAAGTTATCGTGGCACGAACATGAAAACGTAACAATCTTTAACGTACGGAAAGCCATTCTTGCGTAAATTGTTGCACATATGTGGCCATTAAAAAAGATGTTGCATAATGATAAAATAATTGTCGCATGTACGAAACGATTTAAAAATTGTTACAGTTCACAGTTCCTATTGCAATTCTGGCAAAAATCGTTAAATAAAGTCAAATCGTTATAGTTCAATCAATTATCATTTCAAAGTGTTCATTCACCTGAATTCAGCAATTTTATAGATATTGTTGTCATGTGAATTCGATAATTTAATTTGTATCGTTGGCTCATGAATTATACAATTGAATAGTTATCGTTGTTAAATTCGACAATTACATTTTTAGCATCGTTGCATAAATTATGAATTTGACAATTTAATAATTATTGTTACAAAATTGGACAATTAAATTTGTAACAATGTCACACAAATTCCTCAATTAAATTTGTATCGTTGTCACATGAATTTGACAATTTAATTTATAACGATGTTGCTCAAATTCGACTTTAATTTATCGTTGTTACATGAATTCGACAATCACATTTTTAGCATTGTCACATAAATTATGAATTTGACAATTTAATAATTTTTGTTACAACATTGGACAATTTAATTTAACAATGTCACACACATTCGTCAATTAAATTTGTATCGTTGTTACATTAATTTTACAATAATTATCGTTGTTACATGAATTCGACCATCTCTTAGTCATCATTGCCAAATGAATTTGATAATTTAATAATTATCGTTGTTACATGAATTTGACAATTTAATTTATAACGATGTTGCTCAAATTCGACTTTAATTTATCGTTGTTACATGAATTCGACAATTACATTTTTTGCATCGTCACATAAATTATGAATTTTACAATTTAATAATTATTGGTACAAAATTGGCAATTCAATTTTTAACAATGTCGCACAAATTCGTCAATTAAATTTGTATCGTTGTCACATTAATTTTACAATAATTATCATTGTTACATGAATTTGACAAATTAATTTAGAACGATGTTGCTCAATTCGACTTTAATTTATCATTGTTACATGAATTCGACCATCTTAGTCATCGTTGCCAAATTAATTTGACAATTTAATAATTATCGTTGTTACATGAATTCGACAATTTTATAACGATCCTTGCCACATAATAATGATCAATGTCACTTGAATTTGACAATTCGATAATTAAATTTAGCAGATGAATTCGACAATTTAATTTGTATCGATGTCACATGATTTCAACAATGACATTTTTATTATCGTTACATGAATTCCACAATTAAATTGTTACATGTGTCACATTCATTTGATAATTGAATAATTATCACCTGATTGCGACAGTTTTACGGTTAGTTTTATGAATGTGTGTTACAACAGTAACAGTGAACTTCACGGCTCATGAAACTTCGATGAAACGTGCACTCCCATCAGTCTGGAGAACAAAGTAAACGCGTTTCTCCATTGTGTTGTGCATCTTCAACAGAACTGTCGGACATTTCCTCCTGTATAACACGAGTCGACAGCATTCCCGAGATGTGCTCGATAGTTCCAGTGTGTTCCAGAGCCGGGAATCTTGTTCCTCCCACCTCTAACCAAACGACTGACTGATTTAGTATGACGATAGTGTTATTTTATCTTTTACGCTGCCTCATGGCCAGGTTCCTTTAGCCCAAAACTCATTAAGTAGGACTTTTGTCAGTATATATGTGTGTATGTGTGTTACAGACGGAGAGATTATTGTGTGTATTTGTAGGTTTTTAGGGGCTTTAGTCGTGGATAGTGCCTCACCAACACAGGCACAAAAATATTAATGAATATTTAAAATAATGACTTAATAATGAGGCTGATTATGCAATTTTACTATTGAATTTTATGTAAATATGTACAGTTTTAGTATTTTATTTTGTACACCTTTTTAGGAAAAAAATGATCAATGTGTAAAATATTTCTCCCGCAGTGAAACATTTTCCTTTCTCATATTCATGTTTGATTTGTAAAGAAAAGACTTTGAGAATCGTGGACACGTAGCAGTTCCTTTTTTATTGGGAGTTGATTTTTTTATTTAACGAATTAAAACATTTTAAACGAAACTGTCTATTTTCTCTCTCTCTCTCTTTTTTTTTTTTTTAAGGTAAATAATTTTTTTTTTTTAGGGAATTTCAATAATGATTTTAAAGGCCTTTTAGTCATGGACATTTTGGTGTGAATTAACCCCTCCTATGGTGTTCGGTCATTTTTGACCGAAATACATTTGTGTTAAATTGACGACCATGAATGTGAAAGACCAGAAAACAGATAAAAAATAAAAAACGTGCTATATTAAATACGATCAATAAATCAGCCACAATGCAGAAAAAAAGACAGTGAGACGGTAAAACATCCTCAGTGCAAACGCACGCACACACACACACACACACACACACACACGAATGAACTGGTGAGACCATAACACAATGCTTTTTTATTTATTTTAGTTACATTTATCAAATAAAACCAATGGATCAGCCACAATGCTAAACACACTCGGAAATGGAGACGAGAACACACACGGGCACAGAACGGGCATCTTCTTCTCATCGTTGGCATTGTTGATTTCCAGCTGATGACCGCAATCTGACACACGTTTACTTTGATACTTCTGTTAAATACTCTAATTTAATTTTTAGAATTTTGCAGTTCATTTCTGTTACTTGCTGCTCATTTTCGTGACATTATTATGATTTACTTTGAGTTATAAAATGTGTACGTTTTAAATAAATGATTGGTATATAAATGTTTATTCTGTGTGTTTGTAACACCATGGTCAGGTTTGATCGCAGCATAATGACATTAACTGCAACAACTGACACTTCAAATACATTTAAAATGTTAAACTTTGACAAATAATAGTTTGATCATGTCTAAATGTATATCCAAATGCATATCTTGTGATAAAATATACATTTAGGTTACAACAAGTCATCAGAATACACAGTGTGTGTCTTCAGTCATTTACTGGCTGTTACTGACGTCACATGATGTTCAAGTCATGTTTTGCAAAGTTTGCTGCTTCAGTATTTGTAGATTATTTTGTCACACATTTCTATGGTGTACTGGAAAACATTTGATAAGCATTTCAGTAGTTTGAAAACCTTTTATTGGCAAAAACACGATATTTAGTCGATATTTACAGTGTTGACGCTTGTTCTTCATAACCTCTGCAATTCACTCTGGCATGCCGGATATCAGATTCTGTCCCAAATCCTGACTGATGATCCATTCTTGCATTATTAGTGCTCGGAGTTGATCACAGTTTATGGGTTTCTGTTTGTCCACTTGACTTTTGAGGATTGACCACAGGTTCTCTATGGGATTAAGATCCGGGGAGTTGCCTGGCCACGGATCCAAAATGTCAATGTAATGATCTCAGAGCCACTTCATTATCACTCTTGCCTTGTGACATGTTGCTCCATCATGCTGGAATATCCACAGATCATCACCAAATTGCTCCTGGATTGTTGGGAGAAGTTGCTCTTGCAGAACGTTTTGATACCATTCTTTATTCATGGCAGTGTTTTGTGCAGGATTGTGAGCGAGCCCACTCCCTGTGATGAAGAGAAACCCCACACATGGATGGTCTCAGGATGCTTCACTGTTGGCACCACACAGGACTCATGTAACGTTCACCTTTTCCTCTCCGGACTATCGATTTTCCAGATGTCCCAAACAGTCAGAAGTGGAAATAACTTTGCACCAGTCTTCAGCTGTCCACTCCTTGTACTTCCTGCAGAATTTCAGTCTGTCCTTGATGTTATTCGTGGAGAGAAGTGGCTTCTTTGCTGCCCTTCTTGATAACAGGCCATTGTCCAAAAGTCTTCGCCTCACTGTGTGTGCAGATGCACTCACACCAACCTGCTGCCAATATTGAGCTCTGCACTGGTGGTGACACGATCCCGTAGCGGACTCCTCGGGAGGAGACGGTCCTGGTGCTTGCTGGACACTCTGGGATGTCCTGAATCCTTCTTCACTGCAGTTGAACCTCTCTCCTTGAAGTTCTTGATGATCTGGTAAATGGTTCTTTCAGGTGCAATATTCCTTGCAGCAATTTCCTTGCATGTGCGGCCATTTTGATGCAAAGTGATGATGGCTGCACGTCTTTCTTTAGAGGTAACCATTGCGAACAAGAACACAATGATTGGAAGCACTTCTTCCCTCCTTTTATAGCATCAGTCTGCTTTTATAATCCAATCCCCCAGGTGCTGCTGATATGATTAGTGAAATGATGTTAGCTGGTCATTTTGTGCCAGGACCAAAAAACTGAAATTTGGGTTTTTGTGATAAAGTAAATTTTTTTGGCCAATGAAGCTTTTTGCAATTATTTAAAATGCATCTGATCAGCTGTAGTAACGTATATGTAAAGAATATATTATATTTGTTTGATATGATAAAATCCGAAAATAAATGCATAATTCTATCGATTTTACGTCAGATTCAGAGATTAAAAAAAAAAAATAGCATCATTATAAAAAATGTTACACAAAGGACCTTCCGGTCAAAAATGTCCGCAAATATAAAATAAAATACGTTTAAAAAAAAAAAGTATGCTATATTAAAGTAATTCTCTTCTTAATGGAAGACTAGTTATCAATGTGACATTTTAAGATTATCCACCATAAAAACATTCTTGCATAAACATTTGCATGATCGCGACTATTTATAGATATATCGTTGTAGTAATTTAAGCCATCACACGAATGTGACACAAACGTTTGATGGTGATTATACATTTTCATTTTCATTAGCAAAACAATTGCTCATTGTGAGTGCAATATGTTCTTTTTAAATGATATAATACAACTGAAAACAAAATAAAGAATGAGAATTAATTACCCAAAAGTTGTATAAATATTGTAGTGCGTCATGTTGCATATGAAAATTAAACGCATTTCTGAAAGCGTGTTTATTATCACATCCAGAGATGCATTTGAAACTCTATTTTGGAAAATTATGATCATAATCGGGGAACATTGCATTTAGTAATAATACATTAATGGTTACAATCAGTCGTGAGCACATATTAATGTATACAGAATCCCTCCTCAGAGCCCAAATCTATCATTTATAATGAAAGCGCTCAAATACAAAATAAATCTTTTGATGCTACACAACAAAAGACACTAAATCATCATTTAAATTGTAAGTTCTGTACTTGGTTGCATGGGTTGAATTAGACATTGCCACTGGAGTTTGTGTATGTAATTAAGCTACAGTATTGTTATGATAAATGTGTCTCCGCTCATAAGAGAGACGTAAGGGTCAAAGGTTAACAGTGGTCTGTAGTGTGGAACATTTGTTCTCAACCTGTCATTTGAGAAAAGAGCTTGATTCTAATGGAAGGGAAAATCATCTCCCTGTCCTTCATCCTCACGTAATAAACAAACGTTTATTCAGAGAGTTTCTTCATTCTCTGGTCCAGAGCTGTAAAGTTGTCCTCCACAGCAACCAGGTTCTCCTTCATGGTTTGTTTCACCTGCAAATTAAAATGTAAAGAGGTTTTATAAAGGAAGTGCTCTCTGAACACTCTCTGGCAATGAAACTTTATAATAAACGAGAGAGAGAGAATAATAATTATAATAATTGTACAATAATTGAGTTTCATTCTGTGTCATTTGAGGCATCATTGAGTCTGTGTCATGTATTTGGCGCCATCTCCTGGTGGTCATATGTAACATTGTGCTTCATGTGGATTATCTAATGATCTATACATCTGATTATCTTGTGTGTGGACTCGATTGAAAGATAAATCACAGACTCTAAATAATGAAATGTGTTATTATATGTTACGATATACCACGTACCAACATAAATAAAACATACACATGCAAACACAACAATCACTAAAGGTTTGCATAGCATGCAGACATGATTTTAGTCATGAGATTTCACAGAATGAGTTTCATTCTGTGTCATTTGAGTCATCACTGAGTCTGTGTCATGTATTTGGCGCCATCTCCTGGTGGCCATATGTAACAGTCACCAATCACATGTCTCTCTCTACCCAAATATGGATGATTTTTACACCTATCGGAACCAAATCTGATTAGTTTAGTGTTCCATGATGCTACATCATTTCCGATGACATCAACCGACTCAGAAAAGCTAACTGGCTTTCAGACTTATAAATGTGAAGTTATATAGATTGACACATTCTGAGACTATCAGCCTAATTAACTGCTGAAAAAAAAATAAAAAATACAAAAACAAAATCACACAATAACTTGAGACAATAATGTACTTTTAAAAAAAAAATTCCGATCTGACATTATAGATCTCTGGGTTTAAATAAGGTGTCTCCGAAAAAGCTTTTGCTTTGTTCCCAATCACGTTATCAAACGTTATAGAATTACACCAAAAATGTATCATAGTGTCCAAAAACAAACAAATAAAAGATAATAATTGTACATAAGAACTAATTACACATGCAAACACAACAATGACTAAAGGTTTGCATAGCATGCAGACATGATTTTAGTCATGAGATTTCACAGAATGAGTTTCATTCTGTGTCATTTGAGGCATCATTGAGTCTGTGTCATGTATTTGGCGCCATCTCCTGGAGGTCATATGTAATAACAGTCAAAAATCACACGTCTCTCTGCCCAAATATGGATGATTTTTACACCGATCGGAACCCAATCTGATTATTTTAGCATTCCATGATGCTACATAATTTCCGATGACATCATTAGACTTATAAATGTGAAGTTATAAGCATATAAGCATCACCTGTTCACATGAAACATAAATGTCAAAGACATATTCTTAGCTGTTACTCACTATATGTTTGTCTGTGAGTAAAACAAATAGTCTGGTTGTATTTTACTCTTTGAGAGATTTCCAACAACATATGACACATGAATATTTCATGAGATTGATGTTTTTACCGATTGCAATAATATGTTCAGTGCAAAATATAAAAACGGAAAACTTATAATTTTTCTGCAAATTTCAAAGCACTTCACTTCAGTTTTGGTCATAGAAGCTCTACATTACAATGCATGTAGGCATTAAGCATTGTAACTATTAATATTTTGATTATAATTTTTGGATGGGGTTTCTTCACGTAACTTAATGAGTTGTAATGTTATTCGACTTTTTACTTAACAGCCATTTATACATGGTGAGATATGTTTAGCTTGAAATGCATAACGTGAAATGCTTGATAAAATTAGTAATAGTGCTGTGCCGATACTTCTCACTATTTATATTAATACTTTTGATTAGAAGTTGACGATATGGGTTTTTCAATGACCGATACGATATCTAGAAAGCAAGATGACCGATATAAATTCAGATATACATAATACAATTTCACAACAGCAAATCAGATGTACACAACATTTCTGAAGCTTGTTTTATACAATATTATCTTAAATTTACTTAAACTTACAAACTAATTTAGTGTCTAGCTAGTTAGTTATCGGGCTGGCCGATATATCGGTCCATCGCTACTTTTAATTATTCATCTACAGTATTTGTAGCCCTAATAAAAATAATAAAATTTTCATAACGCATATATGGGTCAATGGGTCGTGGGTTATTATGTATTTAAAAATAAATGCTGTAAAACTATTATTTTAAAATGGTATTAATATTTGAGAAACGTTCGTCACTAAATCATGTGATGTAACACAAATACAGGTCACAACAGACGATCTCTTTACATGCAAGACTGTGAGTGAAGACTTAAAAACTAATTATTATTTAGTCATTTCATTGAATATCAGTATTTTGACATTTGTACAAAAAGGCTCATTTAGTGCAACCACGAGAAAACGTCTTCATATTCTTGACTTAAAAATTCATTAAATAGAAGCAAAACTACGTTTCATCTTGAAAACATTTTTGAAATTAATGAATCTTTTTCGTACACTATTACTATTACTTGATGGTTACACCACATTACATTTTTAAAGTAATTAAATCTATCTGTCTGTCTGTCTATCTATCTATCTGCATCTGTCTATCAATCTGTCTGTCTGTCTGCATCTGTCTGTCTGCATCTGTCTATCAATCTGTCTGTCTGCATATATGTCTGTCTGCATCTGTCTATCTATCTGTCTGCATATATGTCTGTCTGCATCTGTCTATCTATCTGTCTGCATATCTGTCTGCATCTGTCTCTATCTATCTATCTACCTGTCTGTCTGCATCTATCTATCTATCTACCTGTCTGTCTGTCTGCATCCATCTATCTATCTATCTATCTGTCTGTCTGTCTGTCTGCATATCTGTCTGTCTATCTGTCTGTCTGCATCTATCTATCTACCTGACTGTCTGCATCTGTCTATCTATCTGTCTGTCTGTTTGTCTATCTGTCTGTCTGCATCTGTCTATCTGTCTGTATCTATCTACCTGTCTGTCTGCATCTATCTATCTGTCTGCATCTATCTATCTAACTATCTATCTGTCTGTCAGCATCTGTCTATCTATCTGTCTGCATCTGTCTATCAATCTGTCTGTCTGTCTGCATATCTGTCTGTCTGCATCTATCTATCTATCTATCTGTCTGTCTGCATCTATCTATCTACCTGTCTGTCTGTCTGTCTATCTGCATCTGTCTACCAATCTGTATCTATCTGTCTGTCTGCATCTATCTGTCTGTCTGCATCTGTCTATCTGTCTGTATCTATCTATCAATCTGTCTGTCTGCATCTGTCTATATCTATCTATCTATCTATCTATCTGTCTGTCTGTATCTATCTATCTATCTATCTGTCTGTCTGTATCTATCTATCAATCTGTCTGTCTGCATCTGTCTATCTGTCTGTATCTATCTATCTATCTATCTGTCTGTCTGTATCTATCTATCTATCTGTCTGTCTGTATCTATCTATCTATCTATCTGTCTGCATCTATCTATCTATCTATCTATCTATCTATCTACCTGTCTGTCTGCATCTGTCTATCAATCTGTATCTATCTATCTGTCTGTCTGCATCTGTCTATCTGTCTGTATCTATCTATCTATCTATCTGTCTGTCTGCATCAATCTGTCTGTCTGTCCATCTGTCTGTTTTTCAAACAATTAGCAAAAAACATCAACTCAAAGATTACATGTCTACAAACTTGACATGTTTTAAACTTTATTTATAAATATTTAAATGTATCACCTCAAGACAACCTTATTGTTCTATAATCATTTTATGTAAAAAACAATTAAAATCTCTCCCACTTACAAAGATTAGATTTGTTATCATCCATTAAAACACGTGTGTGTCTGTAAAACGTGCGGACACCTGTGTTAGCAGAGCCGTGTTGTCCTTCAGTGAGTTGTTGATCATTTGTTGTGTTGTGTCCAGATGAGTCAAAAGCTGCCCAAACTGCATTGCTGAAAATAAACGTACCGAAAGAGATCAAAGACACACACGGACACATTCAGGACAGAAAACACACATGTGAACATTGACTGAAAAGTTTTAGCACCCCTTGTGGCAACGCTGAGAATGAACGGCATACTTAAGTTGCGTTATGAATTGCATTCTGACACATTTAAAAAAAATAAGTGGATGTGTCACCCTGCTCGTGCAGTTCTTTAACAGCGATCAGTCTCTGTACCACCTGAGGAAGAGAGGACGCCATCGCATCCCACTTCTGAACGACATCATACAGCTGCGACACCTGAAACACACGCAAATAAACCAGTGAAGTGTGATGTCATAATTTCTCCATTCAATGATGATGAATATTAAAACTCATTTGTGACGAGTGTGTGAGCGCACCTTATTTTGTGTCTCAGCATCCTCGATGGTCGCCTTGTGCTTTGCGATTTCGTTCATTTTTCCCAGAACACTCTAGAGACAATCATACATCAATCAATCATTCCATTTTCATTGAATTCTATATTAATAGTTGCTTGACAATTATAAGCAGCCTATAGTTCAGTTTTTGGAATTTCTCCCCTTTTCTCTTCAGTTTGGAACGCCCAATTCCCAATGCACTCCAAGTCCTCGTGGTGGCGTAGTGACTCGGCTCAATCCGGGTGGCGGAGGACGAATCTCAGTTGCCTCCTCGTCTGAGACCGTCAATCCGTGCATCTTATCACGTGACTTGTTGAGCGCGTTACCGTGGAGACGTAGCGCGTGTGGAGGCTTCACGCTATTCTCCGCGTCATCCACGCACAACTCGCCATGCCTGAGCGCGAGAACCACATTATAGTGACCACGAAGAGGTTACCCCATGTGACTCTACCCTCCCTAGCAACCGGGCCAATTTGGTTACTAAGGAGAACTGACTGGAGTCACTCAGCATGCCCTGGATTCAAACTCATATTTCGTTACTGTCTGTGTGTCTGTGCCAGGCGGTTGTTGACACATTTGGAGGTGGCGCGTGGTGTGCGGAGCTCACGCCCAATTCCCAATGCGCTCTGAGTCATCGTGGTGGCGTAGTGACTCGCCTCAATCCGGGTGGTGTTGGACGAATCTCAGTTGCCTCCACGTCTGAGGCCGTCAATCCATGCATCTTATCACGTGGCTTATTGAGCGCATTACCATGGAGACGCTATTCTCAGCGTCATCCACGCACAACTCGCCACACGCCCCACCTGAGAGCAAGAACCACATTATAGTGACCACGAGGAGGTTACCCCATGTGACTCTACCCTCCCTAGCAACCGGGCCAATATGGTTGCTAAGGAGACCTGACTGGAGTCACTCAGAACGCCCTGGATTCCCTAAGAGAGCATCATCCGCTGTCATCACGGTTACCTGCAGTCTGGCCTCAACCTGGTCCAGAGTTGCGGCATCCAGTGCGCTCACTCGAGCCTGCAGCAGCTCTATAGTGCCCTGAGACGTAAGACATTAAATGAAGAAGAGGAAACTTAAAAATGAAGTAAATAAACATGCCGTAAATGTAAACAATCAAAAAGAGAGTATGAAGGTAAGTATTCAGGGAAAACTAACCGTGAGACTTGCTCCCTGAACCCCTGCACTGAGAGGACCCTAAAACACACACAACAGATCAGTAACAAACATTAAATCAATCAGTACACGAGCACTAGACAGTGTATATTTAGTGTGTACCTGTTTATCTGCTCCTGATCCCACAGCGGTCTCCAGTTCAGCCAATCGCCTCTCTAACTCGGCAACCTACAAACACAGAGTGATCGTTACCATGGTGGTGATGACATCACACTGTATGGTATCACCACAGCAGGACGGTTATTATGAATGCTGTACCTTTGCAGACTCAGTAAATTTCTCCTGCTCGGGTCGACTGCGGAGCTCGTACAGAATCACGCCGTCAGGGCCTTTGGATGGCGCCGTCTTCCCCTCTCCACCCGTAGAGCTCCGCACACCCCGCGCCACCTCCAACTGTGTCAACAACCGCCTGGCACAGACACACAGACAGTAACGAAATATGATTAAAATCACCCATGGAGTCGTGAGTTTGAATCCAGGGTGTGCTGAGTGACTCTAGCCAGGTCTCCTTAGCAACCATATTGGCCCGGTTGCTAGGGAGGGTAGAGTCACATGGGGTAACCACCTCGAGGTCGCTATAATGTGGTTCTCGGTATTCCCTGATGGCAGTGGCCTCTTCCAGCAGGATAATGAGCCCTTATACAGTGCAAAAGTTCAAGGTGTTGCCCTCGCCTCCAGATTCCCCAGATCTCAATCCGACTGAGCATCTATGGGATGTGCTGGACCAACAAGTCCGATCCATCCATGGAGGCCCCACCTCGCAACTTACAGGACTCTGCCGCTAACATCTTGATATCACAGGACACCTTCAGAGGTCTTGTGGAGTCAATGCCGTGACGGGCCAGAGCTGTTTTGGGGGCACGAGGGGGACCTACACGATATTAGGCAGCTGGTCATAATGTTGTGGCTGTATGTAGTCTGTATGCGCTGCCCACTTTAAAGTGCTCTGCTCTCTGTCATCTACAAAACACGGAGCACACGATGATCATGCTGCAGTGTTTTCGGTGTACGAGTGGACGGATTAAGCAAACTCAGATTGTTGCGTTATTAAAAATGAATTCCCATCTTGAGATGTAAACGCCGCATCACCACGCTTTCACCGCAGGCTGAAAATGAATAAAAATTCAAAAATCTATCACCTATTCCGAGCTCATGTTTTCTGCACGCTTTTTAAATCTCTAAACTAAAGCAGTTCTGTACAGATGAGGTCTCTCACTCACTTGGCGAGCGCTCCGTCCGGGTCGGCGAGGTTGATATGAGCATTTGGTCCCAGCAGCGAGTCAAGATGAGCAGATACCAACTGCTGTTTGAGCTGTGCCGCCTGCTGTGCCAACGCCACTGGTGTGAGACACTCCACTGCTCCGCTCTCTTTAGTGCTCGTCTGCAGGAGAAACAACAGCGATACTAAACGAGCCGTAGAATAACATGCTAATGAACCGTTGAAGGTTTCGGACACAAGCAAAGAGATCATTTGAGAGGGTGTGTGTGTGTTTAGTTGTGACCTGAATACGCTCCACGTCCTGGCACAGCTCATGAATCTCGTTCACCAGTCGTTGATATTTCTGCTGTGGAGTTTCTTTCACCCCACAACCCTCCGCTAACTGCAGGAAGAGAGAAAGAAGAGCAGAATAAACGCGATGAGCCCATGAACGCAATAAAACATAATGTATAGATCACTCACGAGCTCGTAATCTCCAGACTCGTAGCCCACCCTGCAACTCTTACTGATGCGATCAGAGAAATCTGCAGAAAAACATGATAATACACTGAAAATACCGTTAGCTGTGATTGCTGAAAATTTACCGTAAAAAATACATTGACCATGTTTCAGGCTTTACGGGATGCCGTAAAGATACATTATGTTTTTAACATAACATTGCATGAAGTGCTATTATACAGCACAGCACAATCCAAAACAACACTGGAGGTATTTTCGTGCACTACAGAACATCGCAAATGTGCGAAATTGCTTTAATGCATTATTATGATCACTATTTAATTACAATATCTTGTTTT
>NC_068282.1:1636000-1643500 GCF_025860055.1 Xyrauchen texanus
ATCCGCTCCACGCTGTCACTGCACAACTCCTCCTGTGACGAGTTAGAAACCATTACAAAGACGCACACTCTTCACATCGCACATACGAAACCATTTCAGGGGATTTAGAACAAGAAGCTTCGGAAGATGTGATTGGTTGAATCTTCGTGATTAAATAAAGCCCCTCCCACAGAAGAGGCGTGGCTGATTAAAATGTTGATTGTTGATTTAAGAGTGCAGAGATCGGTTCGATCACGCAGGAGAATTTTGTTTTCAATACAACTTTGGATCAATCGACAACATTTGTGGCATAATGTTGATTACCAAAAACGTATTTCTACTTCTCTTTATAAAAGGCAAAAATCGAGGTTATGTGGAAGTGAACGGGGCCAATTTTGGGAGTAGGGCTGTTGAATTTACACTCACACACACTCACACACACACACACACACTCACACACACGCACTCACACACACACTCACACACGCACGCACTCACTCACACACACACACACACACACACACACACACACACACACACACACACACACACACACACACACACACACACACACACACACACACACACACACACACACACACACACACACACACAGCAATCCATCCTGCAACTGAATTCATCAATCAGTCCAGATTTATTATAAGGGCTTGTTTAAGGATGTACACCTGCGTCACACGGACACTTTTGGAGCGTCTCACTTTGGTTGTGTTGCGTCATATACATACAGTTTTTAGATCGCCGTGTCAAGTTAAACGTAGTTTAATACTTAGAAAAACAGCTCTTGAGATCCCTAAATTCAGATTTGTGCTCCATCAATCTGTGTTTGAACGCAAGAACGAGTCCTCGTGTCGTCTGCTGAAGTGTTGTTTTGTTCTCTGTATAAACTGCATGTTGTCTGTACAGCTGGAGTTTCACTTACTGCCCCCTGGAGGAAACACATGATACTACAAGCTTCAATTGCTCAGGAATATTCCTTATTACACTCAGGGGACATTCATTTGTAAAATAAATTCACACGTTCTTTTCTTTTTTATATATATATATATAATTAATCACAGTGAATTAACACGTTTATATGAATTAGCTCTATTTGGGGGCCTTTCCCAGCAAATAATGATGTAGGCGATTCATTAATCGGCATGTCGTGTAATTTTATTTAAATATTTAATCGATTGACAGCCCTAGTTTAAGGGCATAAATGTGAAGCACTTGATTTTATAAAAGCATTCATTCATTCTTCTTTAAAAACTATGATTTGAGTTGTAAATATGTTTAAATTGTCATTTTAGGGCTTACTGCAATGCGTCGTCATGGCAACAAAGTTGTAAAATTGTCTATATCTTCACACAGATGCGGTTAGTAAGTGATTTAATGACAGTAAAATCATGCTAACACACATATTGTTTATGTCTTGTGTCTATACTGTTGTAACAGTGAGTATATTAATGTTTACAGATTAAACCCCATTGACTTCCATTGGAAGTGTCTCACTGGAACACACATTTGTGCTAAAGAAAAGGAGGGACTAGAGAGTCAAAATTAGTTTTTGTGTTAGTCAACATTATGCCACAAATGCTGTCGATTGAGCTGAACTTATTTGCACACGGAATATTCCTTTAAACAGAAACACACCAATTTCACACGGTCATGCAACAGTGCGCAACACAAAACTATATATTCTCAGAAACACAATATAAATCATAATCACAGCAAGAGATTCAAGTTGACAGAACATGTGTATAGAGACACTGTAAGCTTTCTATCATCTACAAATATTGCAGCAACAACATTTCTACATTTACGAAAGAAAAACCAGGGCGTTGCTAAGTTGTTGCTAAGGTGTTCTCTAAATCGGACTATATACGTCTATGAAAGTAGTAAGTGTGATCACTTAGTAAAGTAATAGCACATAATTTATGTCTGTAGCACAAATGGTACACACTGAACGTTTAATACTTAAGGTTAGGAGTTTCTTCAAATGGCTAACAGTAAATGTAAGTATTAGTAATAGTAATATTTTCCTAAGTTAACTAAAATGTTCTACTATGACGCTGCAATATCTCTAACTCTGCAGTACAGCGGTCTAATGATGCTTTTGAGTTGGACACACATTCACAGTGTAGTGAACGCAAGAATACAGTGAACTCAGAGTATTTGGACAGTTTTCAGTTTTAATTGGCCGAGACTGTCAGCGTGAAGGGTATTTTCACCATCGTTCTCAGTACAGTTTGGCACTTCCAGAACGTTCCAAGCACAGATTTTTGTTTTAAAGAAGTCAAACAGAGAATCATCCGGGTGAAGTTGCATTGATGACACAATAAAGCAACATATAGGACAATGGATAGTCCTAATAGGATAAGTGTTAATGGAATATTTTGCCCCACAGGTTTCCATTAAATTGAAACCATCATTTAAACCAACTGATCTCAGTTCAGGAGACTCTGTGCTGTCAGTATAGGGTTAAATGTTCAATGCACAGAGTCATGTGACAAAACAACATGGCGCTGATCACAGCGGAGTTTGTCTTTGGGAGAAACGCCCACAAAACTACATCTGGGGAGAAACCTCATTAAGTTTTTACACTGAAACTTGTTTGAGTCAAAAGATTAGAGTCTCTAGTTTCATCCGATATGCCGTTTTAAACATTTGAGTGATTTATCGCGAAACGACACGTTGATAAACACAACGACCACATACGTGGACTACAGGCCTACATTCACTGTGCATCACATTGAGAATAAATGAGTGCATCTAAAAACTGATAAATGTGTCTTTCAGAGGCTTTATATGAAGTTATGATGAAAATAAGCTGCATTTCAAACTGTTCTGAGATCAGTGCAGACAGACAGCACACTGGAGGTTAAGTCATTCACTAAATAGGGAGCAAAGGAGCATCCTATAGCTCTCCTATAACTGTTCTGAGACCAGTGCAGACAGACAGAACACTGGAGGTTAAGTCATGCACTAAATAGGGAGCAAGGGAGCATCCTATAGCTCTCCTATAACTGTTCTGAGACCAGTGCAGACAGACAGCACACTGGAGGTTAAGTCATTCACTAAATAGGGAGCAAGGGAGCATCCTATAGCTCTCAATAACTGTTGTGAGACCAGTGCAGACAGACAGCACACTGGAGGTTAAGTCATTCAATAAATAGGGAGCAAAGGAGCATCCTATAGCTCTCAATAACTGTTCTGAGACCAGTGCAGACAGACAGCACACTGGAGGTTAAATCATTCACTAAATAGGGAGCAAAGGAGAATCCTATAGCTCTCAATAACTGTTCTGAGGCCAGTGCAGACAGACAGCACACTGGAGGTTAAGTCATGCACTAAATAGGGAGCAAGGGAGCATCCTATAACTCTCCTATAACTGATCTGAGACCAATGCAGACAGACAGCACACTGGAGGTTAAGTCGTGCACTAAATAGGGAGCAAGGGAGCATCCTATAACTCTCCTATAACTGATCTGAGACCAATGCAGACAGACACCACACTGGAGGTTAATCCTCAACACTGCCGTCCACCCAGGGTAGCGGCGCTGCCATCTACCGGGGGACAGAGTAGCCCGACCGCCTGGTCACGGGGATCGGTCGCCGTCCGCTAGGCAAGGAGGGATAGGACTCCCCGACCGCTTGGAGCGATGGAGTCACTACCAGGGGCGGAGGAGTATCCCCACATGCCGCCAGAAAAGCAGAGGGGCGTTCTGTCCGCTGGGGGTCGTAGGTTTGACTCCGGTCTGCTTGGATAGGAGCGGCTGTCTTCCGCCTGAGAGTGTGGAGGAGTGATCGGGGACCACACGACGGCGCCCCGGTGAGCTAGCTGCTTCTCTCTCTCCTCTCTGTCGCCTATTGTTTTTTTGTTGTTATTGTTTTCCCCCTCCTGTCCCATCTCCAGCCAGCAGATGGGGTGCAAGGCACGCCCCCCTGGAGAGGAGTGGGGGGATGTGACGGGGGCTCCCTGGCCTGAGGCAAAGCCAGGAGGAGTGTAGAGCGGAGGAGGGCGGGCTGGATCGATGCACGCCCGGTCCCCAAACAGCCTGATGGGGTGCACGAGGGATAAAGGCGGCCGGTGACGACAGTTCGAGAGAGAGAGAATTACGGGCAGCTGCCCTGTGTGTGTCTGTAATGCAGTGACATCATAAATGTGGCTCTTCGGCTCAATAACTGCCATATGTATGCAGATTAATCAATTTTTTACCAATTAAACGGACAAAAAAAATTACAGTTGCACTATGTGCAAAATCCCTTGATGATTTCTGAATAATTTGCCCTCAGGGATGAAAACACCCTTCATAAGACACTGACAGGATTGACCAATAACATGAGCAGAACAACACAGACGCACATGCACAGATCATGATCCGGCTGGTTTAGAGTCAGCGGCTGTTAGAGAGAGATGTTTAGAAGAGGGGGAATCAGAGAATCTTACCAGCTCCTTCGGTCCCCAAAGACAGTTACAGCAAAAACACAAGAGGAGAACAAGAAGAGAGTGAGGAAGGGAGAGAGAAATATTAATGTAGTTATCACATGAGATGCACAACAGGAGCTGGTGTGAGAGGAGAACAGACCGTTGTGAACCTCGTCAGATGGTTTGATTAACTCCAGCTGCAGGATGTGCATTACAGAATAACTGATGCTTCAGAGTTTCCGCTAGAAAAAACGTTTTACGGACATTTTGATGATATGCCGGTCAAATATATCGCCTCTTAATTAGTCAAGTTGAGGAAAACTGGAGGCAGTCTATGTAACTTAAAAAATGACACAATCAGGCCGTATAGAATGCAACATATTATTATTAGCTTAACTTTCAAATAGACGAAAAAAAAAACATGAACGTCCGATTTCATGGCATCAATCAACGCCAATTGTTTTTTACTGTGGTTTCACACACATTCACTTTTTGAAACATTGAGGCACGGATGTACCTAATACAAATAAATAAAACATCTCCAGTTAACTAGCAGATCATTCATTTAGTCCGTTATTAAATAAGAGATCTAGCGCTAAAATCTGTTGTTTTTGAAATCAAGCTGAGCGCTCGTGTCCGCTGCTATCAGTTGCATGGACGACGCGCTGCGCGAGTTGCGCAATCTTCACTAGGACGCGCGTTTCAATCTATCGCCGTTGCGGAGACTCTCTATTAATTCCGGTGAAATCACAAAATAAAATGCACACAAACGTGTCCCTGCTTGATATAGACTGTAACCATGCACTGATGAACATAGGCTATTCAGTTTTGATGATAGAGAAAAAACTGCACGAATGCGCGGATTAGAAGCACTGATCTATCTATAATGAGATGTTCCTGATTCACCATCGTCTGGCCTCTGAAAAAGCTTTTAAAGCTAGTCTGCCTGGGCCTGGCCATATTTGAAACGTCTCACTCAATCGTTCGTTGTTTAGGTCTATATTGCAGCCGTTTTAGGCGTGCGCTTTATTTGAAATGCAGCATGCGATGTTGTTTCATAACTTTCAAACGATAGAGCCTGTTCCTTTATAACATAGCAAGAGATCGGTGTATTTTTGCTTTATACATTTTAGGCTTATTCTCAAATTCAGATTGTGTTAGGGGGACGGGATTATTAGGCAATTTTAATCGGACAATTTGACCGGAGAGATTTAATTTTGTCGGACATTTAATTTTTTTACCGGCCAATGTCCGGTAATTACCGGACAACGGAAACCCTGTATGCTTGCTGACAATAACAATCATATTGATCATAAAGGCAAAAACAGCTAAAAGCTCATAAATCGCAGCGAGTAGCTGTAAACTGAGCGACAGTATATAAGTGCAAAGCAGCAGATATTCTCCAATACCGTTTATCTCCGTATATCTAATGCACTATTTAAAGAATCTGCCACCAAATAGAAAACTTTAGGCAAAGAGATTTATAATGTACTATATCAGGGGTACCCACACTTTTTGTGTGATGATCTACTTTTAAATGAGCAACTCAATAAAATCTACCAACTTAAAAAAGACACAGTTTCATTTAAAATAAGAAAATGCTTGTTGGGACTACTGCATGTATCCCTACATGGAATTAATCTTCTAATTAATAAAGAAATATATAATAATGTTCAATGTTGATATCGTTCAGTTTTAAAACTAAACCCAACACACCTACAGCACAATAGATTACAATAGTCAGGGCATTTATCTTATTCTGATGACGAGTAAATATTGACCAGGCGAGGTTTTGTTTATTCAGTTGCCATGACAACTAGGTTTGCGCATACGCGCCTTCCAAGGACTTCTGAGAACAGCGCGCGAAATTGTCTACCGTAGTTGTCATGGCAACTGAATAAAAAAAACCTCGCCTGGTCAATATTTACTCGTCAAGTGCAAGACAGACAGAAACTAATTTTGTGTGATCTACCAGCATTGCCTTTGCGATCGACTGGTAGATCGCGATCGAAGTATTGGGCACCCCTGCACTATAGAGATGTACGGAAGCCCTGAAAAGCACTGTGGGAAAATAAAATGTCACTAGGCTAAAATGTCTTAGTCCTTAGCCTATGTCCTACAAAAACAAAATTATATTTAAAATATATTTTTCTCTCAAAAGCTTTTTTTTTTTTTTTTTTTAACTGTCAAATGTTTTTTTCTGTTATTTTTTGTCTTAATCCTAAACCTCTGCTCTACAAAATAAATAAATGTTCTGTCTCAAAAGAAAAAAAAAAAAATGTTTGGAAAACAAATTCTATTTAAAATATTTTTTTCTCTCAAAAGCTTTTTTTTTTTTTTACTGCATAAATATTTTTTTTTTTAATTTCTATAATTTTTATTTTTAAAAATTAAAAGAATTTCTCTCAAAATTAAATTTTTTTGTCTAATTTTTTTTGTTTGTGTCTTAAGCCTAAACATATGTCCTACAAAAAATAAAAATACAATTAAAATTATGTCTCAAAAGAAAAAAAAAAAATTCTCTCAAATTAATTTGTTTACTGTATCAATTGTTTTTTTGTTTGTTTTTTTAATTTCTCAAAAAAACTATTCCTGTCTAAATTATTTTTATTTGTTTTTTAGAATATTTGTTTTTCTCTCAAAATGTATATTGACACTTTTGAAAATATATCTTTACACCGTGTCCTAACTACACGCGACGCGATAAAATTCCAGCGACAGCAAGTGTGTCTGTCCACACTAGACGCGACTGTGAGACGCCACACGTCAATCAAAAATCACAGCCATTCAGAACAGCGTGTGGGCGGAGTCTCTCTGTGAAAGCGCACTGCTGGCCCGCACTCGCATTGGAAATGGTGTGCACAGCTCGGACTACTGTCATTGTGACTCCCCACCCTGCCTGTATTTCAGTAGATTGTCTGGAATGACACCCCTGGATACAGGGACACAAATCGTCATGCCTATTCACTCTACTTTACATTGAAAATAAAGCGGAATTTGTTTTACACAGGTTGATGCGTCATTAGTAGCCTACTATAGCTAAATGCTACATTCATTCATTCATTCGCTGTAGATGAAAGTCTAAACTTAAC